>NW_012116366.1:1795033-1795505 GCF_000951035.1 Colobus angolensis palliatus
TTCAAGAAGAAGGAATTATTATCATAGGAGATGAAAGCTCCATGCATGTTATTGCCCTTGAAGACCTTCCAGTGCAACAAGATGTGGAGGTAGAAGAGAGTGATATTAATGATCCTGACCCTGTGTAGGCCTAAGCTAATGTGCGTGTTTGTGTCTTCATTTTTAACAAAAAAAATTTAAAAAGAAAAAAACATATAAAAAATTTAAAATATAAAAGAACATAAAAAATAAGGATACAGGCTGGGAGCAGTGGCTCACACTTGTAATCCCAGCACTTTGGGAGGCCGACGCGGGCGGATCACGAGATCAAGAGATCAAGACCATCCTAGCCAACATGGTGAAATCCCATCTCTACTAAAAATACAAAAATTAGCCAGGCACGGTGGTATGCACCTGTAGTCCCAGCTACTCGGGAGGCTGAGGCAGAAGAATCGCTTGAACCTGGGAGGCGGAGGTTGCAGTGAGCTGAGAT
>NW_012116366.1:1796568-1800911 GCF_000951035.1 Colobus angolensis palliatus
CGGTGGTGCTATCTCAGCTGACTGCAGGCTCCACCTCCTGGGTTCATGCCATTCTCTCACGTCAGCCTCCTGAGTAGCTGGGACTACAGGCACGTGCCACCACACCCGGCTAATTTTTTGTATTTTTAATAGAGACAGGGTTTCACTGTGTTAGCCAGGATGGCCTCTATCTCCTGACCTCTTGATCTGCCTGCCTTGACCTCCCAAAGTGCTGGGACTACAGGCGTGAGCCACTGCACCCCGCCAAAAAAAGATTTTTTTTTAATAAAATGAAAAAGTTACAGTAAGCTAAATTTAATTTATTATTGAAGAAAGAAAATATTGAGTCCGGGCACTGTGGTTCACACCTGTAATCCCAGCAGTGTGAGAGGCCGAGGCCAGAGGATTGCTTGAGCTAGGAGTTCAAGACCAGGCTGGGCAACGTGGTGAGACCTCATCTCTACAAAAAATTCAAAAAAAAGAAAATACTGTTTATAAATTTAGTGTAACCTAAGTGTACAGTGTTTATAAAGTCTACAGTGTTGTATAATGATATCCTAGGCCTTCACATTCACCCACCACACACTCAGTCACTGACATAACCTAGAACAACTTCTAGTTCTGCAGACTCCATTCACGGTAAGTGCCCTATATAGGTGTACTTTTTTTTTCTTTTTAGATAGGCTTTCACTCTGTTGCCCAGGTTGGAGTGCAATGGTGCAATCACAGCTCACTACAGGGTTGACCTCCTCGGCTCAGGTGATCCTCCCACCTCAGCCTCCTGAGTAGCTGTGACTACAGGTGTGTGCCACCATGCCCTGCTAATTTTCTATTTTTTGTAGAAATGGGATTTTGCCGTGTTGCCCAGCCTGGTCCTGAACTCCTGGGCTCAAGCCATTCATCCACCTCCACCTCTTAAAATGCTTGGATTATAGGTGTGAGCCACCACACCAGGCCAGGTGTACCATTTTTTATCTTTTATACTGTATTTTTACTGCATCTCTTCTATGTTTAGATGCACAACTACTTACCATTGTGTTACAATTGCCTATAGTATTCAGTACAGACATGTTGGATAGGTTTGTAGCCTAGAAGTGTTACCGGTGGAGGGTGTCCAGGTGTTTGGCATTTGAACAATGATTTGGACAAAACACACAAAGCAAGGAAAGAATGAAGCAACAAAAGCAGAGATTTATTGAAAATGAAAGTACACTCCACAGGGTGAGAGTGGGCTGAGCATAGGGGCTCAGTAATTTTCCCATTACAGAATTTTCTGGGGTTTAAATACCCTCTAGTGATTTCCCATTGGCCACTTGGCGTACCCCCTAGGTAAGAGAAGTAGTGGCCCACAGTCAGTCTGACTGGTTGTGGAAAGCAACCAATCAGAGGCTGAAGTGAAGTTACAAAGTTAAACCCTTACGCAGAACAAGACTTGGCTCGCAATCAGTCTGATTGGTTGCAGAAAGAAACCAGTCAGAGATACTTTCAATTTTCCATTTGCCACGCAGAAAAGGTGGAGGGAGTTTGCAAAGGGAGTGGCCTCTGGTCCTTTCGTTACTTAGTTTTGGAAAGTTGGGGTTTTCCTTTGGATTTAGTTCTAGGAAGTCAGTGTGAATCAGCCTTAGGTTACGGGCCACCAGACCCTATTCTCCTGCCTTGGAAACAACAGGTTACACCATATAGCCAAGGTGTGTAATAAGGCACATAAATTGGGTTTGTGTAAGTACACTCTGATGTTTGTACAATGATGAAATCGCCTAACAATACATTTCTCAGACATATCTCCTTCATTAAGTGACATATTTAATGATAAAAAATTTATTGACACATATACTTGATATTTAAATACTAAAAGAGTTTTTCAGCACCACCAAATCTCTTTGTGTTTCTTCTTTTTGTCAAGCTGTGAATAATGTAGGAGGTGACAGCTTCCCTCATAATCAAATATAGTAAAGAGATGTATTTTTTAATGGTAGTTGAAAAAATTCACAATAGAGTCAGTGAAGAGATAATAACTAATGCACAAAGAGGACGTACACTCTTTCCACCTACCCCCCAGTTTTTATATGTATAAACAGAACAGACTTTGCTCATAGGTGAACAATAGGATTGTCTGCCTGCATAATTTGAATAGCCAGCAAGACATTCACACTTGATCACATCTGATATTTGAAGTGCTACTATTTCCAATCTGTTTCTTTGTACTAAGCAGAATATCCTTTGAAATTTACAGACACATAAAAGGGATAATATATCAAATCCCTAATTCTCCAGAGTGTATTATATATTCATTAATTCAGTAAACATTTATTTATGCCCCCGGAGTGCCAAGTCAGAGATCATTAGATGAATGACACAGTACCTGTCCTCAAGCAGTTCACTTTCTAGTAGACTGACAGATATGAAAACAGACAAAACTATAACCTAATGTCAGCTGGGATTTCCCTGCATCTTAAGATCTCTAGATACAACTAATTAAAACTCTCTTCCATCCACTGTCTAGAATTCAATCACTCATTCAATAGTCTTATCAATTTTGAAAGATGGGACTTATATTTTTATGGTCACTCTCATCTCTAACCTTTGACTCCTACTAAACTACCCCTGTTGAGTGACTGTCTTAGCATGAGGCTTCTGTTGTCCCAGTGTGGCACCGCTTCAACCCAAACATTAAGCCTGGCTATTTTCCTTGATATTCACAATTTCCATATAACAAATCCTTCACAGAAGACTGTGTGTGTGTGTGTGTATATGTGTGTGTGTGTGTGTGTGTATATGTGTGTGTGTGTGTGTGTGTGTGTGTAATATAAATAGGTTCAGGGAGAACCAAGGATTTATATGCTGGAAATATAAACAATCTATAAGTTAGCATGAAATATTCCTTTTCCTGAAGATCCATTTCTGCATGGTTCCTGTTATTATGGAGCTCACTGGTTAGAGTGGGGCAGCTCACTGGTTAGAGTGGGTTAGACAGTAAACAACTCACTTCACAAGTACTTAGTTATACTTTTATTAGATGCTTTAATAGGATAAATGTTGCTCTGGTTATGTAGAACAGGGGGACATGGACTAGGATACGAGGCCTAGACCAAATTCTTTGAGGAAGCAACATTTGATGAATGAAGACTTGGGGAGGAGGATGATTAGAAATGATTCAGCTAAGAAAATAGTGTGGGGCAAGCACAGTGTGGCTCATGCCTGTAATCCCAGCACTTTGGCAGGCCAAGGTATGAGGATCACTTGAGCCCAGGAGTTCAAGACCAACCTGGACAACATGGCGATACCCTATCTCTACAAAAAATACAAAAATTAGCTGGGTGTGGTGTCACATGCCTGTAGTCCCAGCTACTTGGGAGGCTGAGGTGGAAGAATCACTTGAACCCAGGAGGTTGAGGCTGCAGTGAGATGTGATTGTACCATTGCACTCCAGCCTGGGCAACAGAGCAAGACCCTATCTCAAAAAAGAAAAGAAAACAGTATGAATGGAAGCTTGAGTTAGAGGAAGAATTTGGCTTGTATGAGAAATTAGAAAAACACCCATATGCTCAGAGAGAGAGATTAAGAATAGTACATAAGGCTGAAGCAGAGTTAGATCATGTAGCACCTTGTAAATTGGGTTAAGAATTTTGAATTTTTTCTGAAAAGCTACTTCAGATATGTCAATACAGTGCTATGGGTAGTAACCAAATACTTGGAGGAAGCTGAAGGGGTGACATTTGACTCATCAAGTCTGGAAGGGAAGTTAATAAGCATATCCCAGCAGAGGCATCAGTATGTAGAAAGATCAAGAGTTTTCAGTGGGCCCAGTTAGGCCAGGGAACAATGAGCACAACGTGATAGGAGCACAGAAAATGTATATCATGGCAAGAGAAGAGACAAGGAGGTAAGCTGAGTCCAAATTACAAATGGTCATGGATTTGTGTGCTGGGGATTTATCCTGTAAGCATTGAGGTAGGGGCATAACACAAGGAGCCTTGTGGTTTAGAAAGATAACTCTGGGCGTTATCATCATCATCACCATCATCATCATAATGAAGGTACCCAGCACATTGAAGAGGCAACCAGTGGTGGACAGTGAGGTGCTTTAGAGGTAAATGATGAAGGCTAATAAATTAGCTAATTAGCTAGCAATTAGGAACAATAGCTAGTTTAAACTTCACACCAAAACTCAGTGAGGAAATTATAGCCCAATCTCACCTGAACATAGATGGAGAAACTCAGCAAAAATTCTGGCCAGGCAAGGTGGCTCATGTCTGTAATCCCAGCACTTTGGGAAGCCGAGGCGGGTGGATCACCTAAGGTCAGAAGTTTGAGACTAGCCTGGCTAGCATGGTGAAACCCCATCTCTACTAAAAATACAAAAT
>NW_012116366.1:1801517-1807672 GCF_000951035.1 Colobus angolensis palliatus
ACAAAACAAGGATGTTAATTTTATGAATAAGTTGTATATATGTATATATTATATATGTATATATTGTAGGTGTTATAATATAATTATAGTAAACTTCTTAAAGCCTGATAAAATGTTTATCAATCTCTGTACCTAATAATGAAACTTTGGAAGCCAACACATTAAACTCAAGAACAAAACAAGGATGTTAATTTTATGAATAAGTTGGGCCAGGTTACACAGCATTAATAAACAATCCTAAAATCTCAGTGGCTTAGGATTTAGCATTTTTTCATACTATATTCCATCTCGAGTGAAAAGGGGATCCTGCTTCATGTTGTCCTCACTGCAGGACCCAGGCTGATGGCTATCTGGAAAATACCCAACAGAAATGTGTGTACATATATGTATATATGTTCTCCAAAAGATATCTACTTAAATATTCATAGCAGCACTACTCCAGAGTCTAAAATACAGAACTATCCAAATACCTATCAACATATCAACAGTATAATGGATAAACGGTGATATATTTGCACAATGAAATACTACTGCTTTAGTTGGGATATTTGACCCTCCAAACCTCACGTTGCAATTTAATCCTCAATGTTGGAGTTGGGGCCTGATGGAGGCGGATCATGGGGGCGGATCCCTCATGAATGGTTTGACGATCTTCTCCTAATGATGAGTGAGTTCAGGCTCTGTTTGTTCCCATGAGATTTCAACTGAAAGCTAGCTGTTTAAAATAGCCTGGTTGACCAGCACTCCGTGGCTCTTGCCTAGAATCTCAGCACTTTGGGAGGCCAAGGCAGGAGAAGTACTTGAGGTCAGGAATTTAAGACCAGCCTGGCCAACATGGTGAAACCCCATCTCTACAAAAATACAAAATATTAGCTGGGTGTGGTGGCGTTCATCTGTAATCCCAGCTCCTCGCAAGGCTGAGGCAGGAGAATGCCCTTGAACCCAGGAGGCAAAGGTTGCTGTGAGCCGAAATCACACCACTGCCTTACAGTCTGAGCAACAGAATGAGATTCCATCTCAAAAATAATAATAATAATGAAAATAAATAAATAAATAAAATAAAATGGCCTGGCATCTTCCCTCTTTCTGTTGCCTCTTCTCTCACCATGTGCTCTTTGTACATGCTGTCTCTTCTTCCCCTTCCACCATGAATGGAAACAACCTGAAGCTCTCACCAGAAGCAGATGCCAGCACTACGCTTCTTGTACAACCTGCAGAATCTTGAGTCAAATAAACATCTTTTTTTCTTTTTTTTTTTAGGTGGAGTCTCACTCTGTTGCCCAGGCTGGAGTGCAGTGGCGTGATCTCAGTTCACTGCAACCTCTGCCATCTGGGTTCAAGTGATTCTCCTGCCTGAGTCTCCTGAGTAGCTGGGATTACAGGCGCACACCACCACACCAAGCTAATCTGTGTATTTTTAGCAGAGACGGGGTTTCACCATGTTGGCCTGGCTGGTCTCGAACTCCTGACCTCAAGTGATCCTCAGCCTCCCGAAGTGCTGGGATTATAGGCGTGAGCCACCAAGTCTGGCCATTTTTTTTTTTTTTTTCCTTTTAGATGGAGTCTCACTCTGTTGCCCAAGATGGAGTGCAGTGGTGTGATCTTGGCTCACTGCAACCTCTGCCTCCTGGGTTCAAGTGATTCCCCTGCCTCAGCCTCCTGAGTAGCTGGGATTACAGATATGCACCACCATGCCCAGCCAATTTTTGTGTTTTTAGTAAGAGACTGATTTCACCATCTTGGTCAGGCTGGTCTTGAATTCCTGACCTCAGGTGATCCACCTGCCTCGGCCTCCCAAAGTGCTAGGATTATAGTTGTGAGCCACCGCACCCAGCCAAACCTCTTTTCTTTATAAATTATCCAGTCTCTGACATTCCTTTATAACAACACAAATGGACTAGGACAACTACACAGCAATGAGAATGAAAAATGCACAAATACATGCAACAACATGGATGAATCTTGAAAACAGAATGTTGAAGCAAAAGCAGACACACAAGAGCATGTTGTGTATGATTCCATTTCTGTGTTATAACAGGCAAAACTAATCTGTGATATGAGAAGTTCACAAAGTGGTCACACCTGAGGGTAGGATACAGAATGGAAGAGGACATGAAAAGGCCTTCTGGAGTTCTGTTTATGTCCTGTTTCTCCATCTGGGAGCTGGTTACATGAGTGTGGTTAGCATGTTAAAATTCATTGAGCTGTACATTTATGATACGTACCTTTTTATAGATGTGGATTATGCTTTTATAAATGTACACAAAGTTAAAAGAAAAGGAAGCAGTTCCAGACTTCTTTACAAAGCGTAGGCTCCTAATTCCCGTTTAGCAAAGAGAACAAAGTAGTTCATTTACAGGTTTTCGTGTAAACAGAAGTTTTAGTTTCTCTGGGATAAATGCCCAGGGGTGAAATGGCTGGGTCAAATGGTAGTTGTGTGTTTCATTTTGTAAAGAAAAAACTGTCAAACTGTTTTCTAGAGTGGCTGTATCACTTTACATTCTCATCAGCAATGTATGAGCAATCCAGTTTCTCTGCCAATACCTGATGTTGTCACTAGTTTCTATTTTCGCCATTCTGATAAGCCTGCAATGATCTCATTGTGGATTTAATTTGCATTCTTCTAATGAGTAATGATGTTGAACAGGAACATGCTTTTATGTGCTTATTTACCATTTTTATATCCTCTTTGGTGAAATATCTGCTCATGCTTATTGCATGTTTTCTAATCGGATTGCTTGTGGGGTTTTTTCATTTATTTTTTGGTTTTTGGATGGCTTGGTTTTTTTACTGTTGAGTTTTGGGAGTTCTTTATACAGTCCAGATACTATTCTTTTGTCAGATATGTGGTTTGCAAATATTTTATTTCTGTAGTTTGTCTTTCATCCTCTTAAAGGGGTCTTTTACAGAGCAAAAGTTTTTAACATTGGTGAGGTCCAGTTTATCAATTTTTCCTTTAATGTGTCAAACTTTTAGTGTGAGATCTTAGAATTAAGTTAGGCATGGTGTTGCGCACCGGTAATCCCAGTGACTTGAGAGGCTGAGGCAGGAGGATTTCTTGAGACCAGGAGCTCAAGACCAGCGTGTGCAACACAGCAAGACTTGATGTCATATTAAAATAATAATAATCTAAAAACTCTTTGCCTAGCCCTAGATTCCAAAGTTCTTTTTCTAAAAGTTTTATAGTTTTATATTTTACATTTAAGTCCGTCATTCATCATTAGTTAGTTTTTATATGTGGCATGACGTTTAGGTCAAGGTTTATGTTTTCCCTATGAATGTCCAAGTAATTCAGTTTTGTTATTTATTTTATTTTTAGGCAGAACCTTGCTCTGTCACCCAGGATGGAGTGCAGTGGCATAATCTCGGCTCACTGAAACCTTCACCTCCCAGGTTCAAGTGATCCTCTTGCCTCTCAGCCTCCGGAGAAGCTGGGACCACAGGCATGTGCCACCATGCCTGGCTCTCTCTCTCTCTCTCTCTCTCACTATATATATATATATATAGTAGAGACAGGGTTTTGCCATGTTGCCCAGGCTGGCATTGAGCTCCTGGACTCAAGCAATCTGCCAGTCTCAGCCTCCCAAGGTGCTGGGATTACAGGTGTAAACCACCACACCTGGCCCATGATTCAGTATTTTTTTTTTTTCTTTTTGAGACAGAGTCTCACTGTCACCTGGCCTGGAGTACAGTGGCATGATCTCGGGTCAGTGCAACCTTCGCCTCCCGGGTTCATGCGATTCTCCCTGCCTCAGGCTCCTTAGTAGCTGGGATTACAGGCGTGTGCTACCATGGCCAGCTATTTTTATGGCATTTTTAGTAGAGATGGGGTTTTGCCATGTTGGTCAGGCTGGTCTTGAACTCCTGACCTCAGGTGAGCTGCCGCCTTGGCCTCCCAAAGTGCTGGGATTTCAGGCGTGAGCCACCACGCCCAACCTATAATTCAGTTTTAAGTAACACTATCTGCAGGCCACCAAGAGTCCAGTCCCAGTAGGAATATTCCAAACCCAGTCATTTCTTTTCAACATTACTCTACCATGCAGTGGAAAGGCTATCAGACCAGCATGTGCCTGCTGGCACCATCCACTATTATGATCTGCCGTGAGCCAATACTTAAATAAGAAGACATCTCTTTCAACAACAAAAAGTAAGATTGGTAGACAATTCTTTTCTTTTTTCTTTTTTTTTTTTCCACAGACAAGGATTCCTAGGCTCAAGCAATCCTCCTGCCTCGGCCTTCCAAAGTGCTAGGATTATAGGCATGAGCCACCATGCCCCACCTGACAATTCTTGAGTCAGATATTAGTAAAACAAAGAATATATTTGTCCACTTCTTTTAGGGCATAGTCCTGCTAAAATGCACCTAATGTGTGTATTTAGGTTACTTATCGTAATGGACATCTGTAATTGTTTTTGGCTGCCCAGCATCTGAACCCACTTGCTAGATTTGGGACATCTCCCATTATCTAGGTCTTGGTGGGAAGTAGGCTCTGACCTCTAACTTTAGAAGCCTAAGGGATGAGATTCACCCTCTACTAACTCCCCTGACAGCCTTGTGACCCAGATTTAGCCACTATGTACTTTGAGTCTTGAGTAAGCAATGCCAAGATGAAGGGATGATAAGTGATATTGGATCTGTGGTAGCTCTGGTATTCACAGTTTGGCATCAAGGCTGTGTTTATTGTGAGCTGTGGCCGCCTACAGTGGCCAATGTGTCAAATACCAGAGATATCATAAGTTGGTGGTGGCAGCAGCATCTCCACCAGACTGTTCCTGCCACTTCTATTCCCTTGGTCCCAGCCAATTGTTTGAGAATGTTTCTCATCATTTCTCATCACTTCTGTGAGGTACATAAACCCGTTTTTTGTTTGTTTGTTTTGCTTTTGTTTTTGTTTTTTCTGAGATGAAGTCTCACTCTGTCACCTAGGCTGGAGTGCAGTGGTGTGATCTCGGCTCACTGCAACCTCTACCTCCTGGGTTCAAGCAATTCTCTTGCCTCAGCCTCCAAAGTAGCTGGGTCTACAGGCACACACCACCACACCTGGCTAATTTTTGTATTTTTAGTAGAGGTAAGGTTTCACCATGTTGGCCAGGCTGGTTTTGAACTCCTGATCTCAAGTGATCCATCCGCCTCAGCCTCTCAAAGTGTTGGGATTACAGGCGTGAGCCACCATGCCTGGCATATAACACTTTTCAGTAAATTCACCTTCTATTTAATTTAGCCAGAGTTCACTTCTAACAATCAAGATGGTTGATATATCAAGAATCATAGCTGGAAGCCGTGGCTCATGCCTGTAATCCCAGCACCTTGGGAGGCTAAGGCAGATTGATCACCTGAGGTCAGGAATTCGAGACCAGCCTGGTCAACATGTTGAAATCCCAAATATACTAAATATACAAAAATTAACTGGGTGTGGCGGCTGCCATCTATAATCCCAGCTACTCAGGAGGCTAAGGTAGGAGAATCTGTTGAACCCAGGAGGTGGAGGTTGCAGTGAGCTGAGATGGCATCATTGCACTCCAGCCTAGGAGACAAGAGCAAAACTCCATCTCGCCAAAAGAAAAAAAAAAAAAAGACTCCTCACTTTCAGCAAATCAGCCTACACCAGTGGTTGAGAGAGCTCCTACTCTCAGAGTTTCTGATTCAGTAGGTCTGGAGGTGACCTAAGAATCTGTGTTTCTAACAAGTTTCCAGGTGATGCTGCTGGTCAAGTGTTCAAAGGGATGCTGCTCATCTTCATCAGATGTTGTGATTTTATAATTTTCTCTTAAACGTTGATGAGTAGTGTTCCATTCTATGAACATATCATAGTGTGCTTATCCATTCATCTGTTGATGGACGTTTTGGTTGTTCCCCGTTTCTGGGTATTACAAATAAAGCTTCCATAAACATTCATGTATAAGTCATTCTATGGACATATAACTACTTTTCTCTTGGATACATACCTAGACACAGAATGGCTGGTGTATCCGTAACTTTTTCTTTCTTTTTTTTTTTTTTGAGATGGAGTTTTGCTCTTTTGCCCAGGTTGGAGTGCAGTGGTGTGATCTTGGCCTTCCAGTTTCAAGCGATTCTCCTGTCTCAGCCTCCCAAGTAACTGGGATTATAGGCACCTGCTACCACGCCTGGCTAATTTTTGTATTTTTAGTAGAGA
>NW_012116366.1:1809922-1815148 GCF_000951035.1 Colobus angolensis palliatus
TTTTTTTTTTTTTTTTTTTTTTTTTTTTTGAGACTGAGTCTCTCTCTTTTGCCCAGGCTGGAGTGCAATAGGCGCAATTTTGGCCCAGTGCAACCTCCACCTCCCCAGTTCAAGCCACCGAGCCCGGCTGTATCTTTTTTAGTAGAGACGGGGTTTTGCCATGTTGGCCAGGCTGGTCTCCAACTCCTGACCTCAGATGATCCTGACCTCAGGTGATCCGTCTGCCACAGCCTCACAAAGTGCTAGGATTACAGGCGTGAGCCCCTGCAACCAGTCATAGTTTCCTTTTGGGGGGCGTGTTTGTTTTCTTATTATTAAGTTTCGTTAGTTCCTCATGTATTCTGGGGATAAATTCTGTACCACACATGTGATTTGCAAATATTTTCTCCCACTCTGCAGCCTTCCCTACCCCTATTCCCTTGATAGTCAGAGAGTCATTTTGACAAAAATTTTCAAGAGCCTCATTAATTTTCCTAATAGGTTGTTTTAATTGCTTGATTTCAAATTATTCCTTTTTGAAATCCTTTACCTATTGCAAATTCTGTAGTTTCATTCTTTCTGCATTTGATAGATGTTTTTGAATGCTTATTACAATCTCAAAACTCAAGTCAATACCGATGTCAGCTGAGGGGTAACTAGATGAGATATAGTGGGGAAAGTAAGTGCTAGTGTTGTGTACAGAAAAATATTTGAGTAGAGAATCATTTTATAAATGATCAGTTCACTAGGGAACACTTTTGTGTCATTCTGAATTTTGCTTCCGTATGCTAGCAGAAACTTGTGTAATAAATTCTCAAAGACAAGGCTATGCAAGAGATGATCCCTTCCTCTTTTAATAACTCATCTCTCTTTTTTTTAGATGAAGTTTCACTCTTGTTGCCCAGGCTGGAGTATAATGGTGTAATCTGGGCTCACCGCAATCTGTGCCTCCCAGGTTCAAGTGATTCTCCTGCTTCAGCCTCCTGAGTAGCTGGGATTACAAGCATGTGCCACCATGCCCAGTTAATTTTGTATTTTTAGTAGAGATGGGGTTTCTCCATGTTGCTCAGGCTGGTCTCAAACTCCTGACCTCAGATGATCTGCCCACCTCAGCCTCCCAAAGTGTTGGGGTTACAGGCGTGAGCCACCATGTCCGGTCATATCTTATCTCATATATTGATTTTACCTCATTCACCCTGCTCCAGGCACTCCGACCTTCTTTCAATTTTTTTTAGGTTTTTTATTTTTATTTTTTTAATTTAGAGATAAAGGCTAACTATGTGTACAAGATGCAGTGTAGTGGCTATTCACAGGTGCGCTCATAGGGGTCTACAGACTCACACTCTTCGCTTCAAGCAATCCTCCTGCCTCAGCTTCTCAAGTAGCTAAGACTATAGGCACATGACACCACACCCAGCTTCTTTGAATTTCTTGATCGAGCCAAGGTTTTTCACAATGTAAGAGCACTTACTCCTCTTTCCCTCCTTCCTTCCTCCCTTCTTCCCTCCCTCCCTCCTTCTTTTCTTCCCCTTCCTTCCTTCCTTCTTCCCTCCCTCCCTTCCTTCCTTCCTTCATTCCTTCCTTCCTTTTCACCAGTGTCATAGTAAGTACTTACTTTTAATTTTAACCTAGTTAGTGAAACAAGCACTTAAATTTAAGTGCAATGGAAACCTATAGACAAGTTTTTAATCAGGAAAATGATATAAATTGATTTAAGCTTTCAAAAGATCTCTCCTGACTCTGAATGGAATATAGATTATATGGGGATAAGAATGAAAGTAGTGTGACTAATTAGGAGGCTTTTTCAGCAATTCAATGAGGGATGACAATGGCTTGTATCAGGGTAGAAATAGTGCAGACAGTGAGAAGTAGTCAGAGATGAGAAATATTTTGGAGACCAGCCATGGTGGCTCACGCCTGTAATCCCAGAACTTTGGGAGGCCAAGGTGGGCAGATCACCTGAGGTCAGGAGTTCGAGAACAACCTGGCCAACATGGTGAAACCCCGTCTCTACTAAAAATACAAAAATTAGCTGGGCATAGTAGCGTGATCCTGTAGTCCCAGCTACTAGGGAGGCTAAGGCAGGATAACCACTTGAAACCAGGAGGCTGAGGTTGCCGTGAGCTGAGACCACAACACTGCACTCCAGCCTGGGGGACATAGTTAAACTCCGTCTCAAAAAAAAAAAAAAAAAAAAGTTTTCCAGTGAGGGGAAGCAAAAGAAAGAGAAGTAACTTAAAGAGAATACACATCAGAAAAAAGATTTTATGGTCGGCCATGGTGGCTCACTCACACCTGTAATCCAAGTTCTTTGGGAGGCCAAGGCCTGGGATCACTTGAACCAAGGAGTTAGAGACCAGCCTGATCAACATGGTGAAACCCCATTTCTACCCAAAATACAAAAATTAGCCGAGTGTGGTTGGTGCACTCTTGTAGTCCCAGATGCTTGGCAGGCTGAGGCAGAAGAATCACTTAAACCCAGAAGGCAGAGATTGCAGTGAGCCGAGATGGTGCCACTGCACTTCAGCATGGGCAACAGAGGTTGACAAGAAAAGGTTTTTGTTTTGTTTTGCTTTCTCAGATAAGAGATGCTAGCCCATCTTTGGGATCAGAAATCAGAATTTATTAGAAAGAAAGAGATGATGGTGTAGAGATGGAAGGATTAAATTCAAAGGGCAGGAGTGAAATGATGGGAGGAGGAACACTCCCACTGTTGAAACTGGAAGGAAGGAAAAAAAAAGTACAGGTGCAGATTGAATAATAGATTTGTGAATCAGGCTGGGCGTGGTGGCTCACGCCTGTAATCCCAGCCTTCTGGTGGGCAGATCACCTGAGATCAGGAGTTCCAGACCAACCTAGCCAACATGGCGAAACCCCATCTCTACTAAAAATACAAAAATTAGCTGGGTGTGGTGGTGGGCATCTGTAGTCTCAGTCTTGTGCCTCAGGAGGCTGAGGCACAAGAATCGGTTGAACCTGGGAGGCGGAGGTTGCAGTGAGCCAAGATTATGCCACTGCACTCCAGTCTGGGCGACAGAGTGAAGAAAAAAAAGAGATTTGGGAATCAAAAGATAAGCTATTTCTGGTAGTCTCTATTTTCTCAGAGAAGTAGGCAACATCCTCAGTTGAGAGTAGAGAGTTGTGGAAAAGACGTGGAAGTTCAGAAGAAAAAGTAGAAAGTTGAGAATTTGTAGAGTAAGGAAGAAAATAATTTGGGAAAGAGGATGTATAATATAGGAACCTAGGCCAGGCACAGTGATTCACGCCTGTAATCCCAGCACTTTGGGAGGCCAAGGCAGGTGGATCATGAGGTCAAGAGATTGAGAGCATCCTGGCTAACACGGTGAAACCCTGTCTCTACTAAAAATCATACAAAATATTAGCCAGGCATGGTGGCATGTGCTTGTGGTCCCAGCTACTCGGGAGGCTAAGGCAGGAGAATCACTTGAACCCAGGAGGCGGAGGTTGTAGTGAGGTTGCAGTGAGCCAAGATTGCACTACTGCGCTCCAGCCTGGGCGACAGAGCAAGACCCCAAAAAAAAAAAAAAAAAAAACTGGCAGGAAAGAGGGCATGCTAGGGTGGACTATGGAATTATTTTCTAAATATTTTATTGATGCAAGGCAATAATTCGGAATTGTATCGTTGAAATGCTTCAATCTCTACCAAGACCTACTTCAAAAGGAAAATATTGTGTTGAGTAGCAGTTAAGAATGGAATAAGATATCAGATCTTCAACCAAATAGTTCTTTTTTTTTTTTTTTTTTTTTCCGGTTTTTTTTTTTTTTTTTTTTTTTTTTTTTTTTTTTTTTGAGACTGAGTCTCTCTCTTTTGCCCAGGCTGGAGTGCAATAGGCGCAATTTTGGCCCAGTGCAACCTCCACCTCCCCAGTTCAAGCCACCGAGCCCGGCTGTATCTTTTTTAGTAGAGACGGGGTTTTGCCATGTTGGCCAGGCTGGTCTCCAACTCCTGACCTCAGATGATCCTGACCTCAGGTGATCCGTCTGCCACAGCCTCACAAAGTGCTAGGATTACAGGCGTGAGCCCCTGCAACCAGTCATAGTTTCCTTTTGGGGGGCGTGTTTGTTTTCTTATTATTAAGTTTCGTTAGTTCCTCATGTATTCTGGGGATAAATTCTGTACCACACATGTGATTTGCAAATATTTTCTCCCACTCTGCAGCCTTCCCTACCCCTATTCCCTTGATAGTCAGAGAGTCATTTTGACAAAAATTTTCAAGAGCCTCATTAATTTTCCTAATAGGTTGTTTTAATTGCTTGATTTCAAATTATTCCTTTTTGAAATCCTTTACCTATTGCAAATTCTGTAGTTTCATTCTTTCTGCATTTGATAGATGTTTTTGAATGCTTATTACAATCTCAAAACTCAAGTCAATACCGATGTCAGCTGAGGGGTAACTAGATGAGATATAGTGGGGAAAGTAAGTGCTAGTGTTGTGTACAGAAAAATATTTGAGTAGAGAATCATTTTATAAATGATCAGTTCACTAGGGAACACTTTTGTGTCATTCTGAATTTTGCTTCCGTATGCTAGCAGAAACTTGTGTAATAAATTCTCAAAGACAAGGCTATGCAAGAGATGATCCCTTCCTCTTTTAATAACTCATCTCTCTTTTTTTTAGATGAAGTTTCACTCTTGTTGCCCAGGCTGGAGTATAATGGTGTAATCTGGGCTCACCGCAATCTGTGCCTCCCAGGTTCAAGTGATTCTCCTGCTTCAGCCTCCTGAGTAGCTGGGATTACAAGCATGTGCCACCATGCCCAGTTAATTTTGTATTTTTAGTAGAGATGGGGTTTCTCCATGTTGCTCAGGCTGGTCTCAAACTCCTGACCTCAGATGATCTGCCCACCTCAGCCTCCCAAAGTGTTGGGGTTACAGGCGTGAGCCACCATGTCCGGTCATATCTTATCTCATATATTGATTTTACCTCATTCACCCTGCTCCAGGCACTCCGACCTTCTTTCAATTTTTTTTAGGTTTTTTATTTTTATTTTTTTAATTTAGAGATAAAGGCTAACTATGTGTACAAGATGCAGTGTAGTGGCTATTCACAGGTGCGCTCATAGGGGTCTACAGACTCACACTCTTCGCTTCAAGCAATCCTCCTGCCTCAGCTTCTCAAGTAGCTAAGACTATAGGCACATGACACCACACCCAGCTTCTTTGAATTTCTTGATCGAGCCAAGGTTTTTCACAATGTAAGAGCACTTACTCCTCTTTCCCTCCTT
>NW_012116366.1:1817378-1825945 GCF_000951035.1 Colobus angolensis palliatus
AGGATGGTCTCGATCTCCTGACCTCGTGATCCGCCCGTCTCGGCCTCCCAAAGTGCTGGGATTACAGGCTTGAGCCACCACGCCCGGCCCAACCAAATAGTTCTTAATAGCTGAAAACTACTATAGGATAACAATTTTATTTCTGAATTATTCTAGAACTGAACATCTGAAACTCAGTGACCAAAAGCCAGTCAACCAGCTTCTACAGCCTAACACACACACACAAAATATACCTCTGGCATTACATTATAACTTCCCCCATCAAACAAAACAGGAAGAGTGGTTATGTTTGGCTGATAGTGTTAGATGGTCTGTCATGTAGCATTTCCGTTATATTCTGAATTTGAGTTGGTATACTATGTGACAGCTCTTTATCTATATGTTTTCAACACTGCCATGACAAGAGTGTCTTTCTATTTTTGCATCAGTGTCTCATGAAAACAAGGCATAAAGAATACTCAAAAGAAATTTTAAGAATCTTTGTTATCTGAAGGACATATCTTTAGTGCATATTCTGTCTCTCATAGTTGCTAAACTCCAGCTGCAGCTCTTGTCTCAGAGAACTGCTCTGCCCCGCCTATCTATCTCATTATTACTTTCAGTTGTGAGATGAAGATATTCTGTTTGAAAAAAAAAAATCGGTTCCTCTAAATGGAGAAATGTCCAAATAGCTACTTTTGTCTCTTCTTTAATCTCAAGTTAAATCAGATAAAAGATTTCAGCATGTATAAAACATCCATATCTATAGTGACCTTTCTGTTTTTCTCAATGTGTTTTTCTCAAATCATCACATTTCTTTATTTACTAGTGCATGAAGTAATTAAACTTAAAATATGTTCTTTAATTCTAGATACAATTAATTCAATGCTATTATTTATTTATTTTTGAGGCAGAGTCTTTTTCTATTGCCCAGGCTGGAGTGCAGTGGCACGATCTCAGCTCACTGCAACCTCTGCCTCCTGGATTCCAGCAATTTCCAGCTAATTTTTGTATTTTTAGTAGAGACAAGGTTTCATCATGTTGGCCAGGCTTGTCTCAAACTCCTGACCTCAAGTGATCTGTCTGCCTCGGCCTCCCAAAGTGCTAAAATTACAAGCGTAAGCCAGCTCGCCTGGCCTCAACGCTATTAATTTTTTACTTGTGTAAATTTTGTAGGGTGTAACTTCCCACATATTTCCAAAGCGTTTTTATATTTAACGCTTATTTAAGACCCACAATGGGCTCGGCATGGTGGCGCACGCCTGTAATCCCAGCCCTTTGGGAGGCAGAGGAGGGCGGATCACCTGAAGTCAGGAGTTTGAGACCAATCTGGCCAACACGGTGAAACCCCATCTCTACTAAAAAAATTTAAAAAAATTAGCCGGGTGTGGTGGGTGCGCTGGTCATCCCAGCTACTTGGGAGGCTAAGGCGGAAGAATCGCTTGAACCCAGGAGGTGGAGATGGCAGTCAGCCTAGATTGCGCCACTGCACTCCGGCCTGGGCAACAAGAGTGAAACTCTGTCCCCCCGACTCAAAAAAAAGACTCACAATGTACAAAGGGCTATTCTAGGCATAGTTGGTTCTAGGAGAATAAGATTCCTTGATAGATACATCCAGCTTTTCTACTTAGAGTTGTGTAGTTTTGGGTCCTTCAGGGAGCAGACAGTGAAATAAAGTTGGAAGTGCAAGAGGTGTAGGGACTGGGATGGTGGTGGGGATGTACACCTATGAGAGATAAAAAAGGAGGATGGAGGATTGGGTAAAGAAAGACTTCAAATCTGGATGCTGATCTGATACCTATGAAAGGAAAGAGGGGAGTAAAGAGGATGGGGCCGGGAGAGCCTCAGACTTTGATATATATTGAGCAAAGTCTCAGCCTACTTAATGGGGAGATGCAAAGATTGCCTGTTAAGGGAAGTTTTGCACTGGGTAGAACTGGTCCTGTTAATGCTGCCATGATCCACCACTGGTATGGGCTGCCTGGGAGGATCATAACCTCAGCTTGCTGTGGAGATTCCAAAGGTGCTGCAGCTGATGGCCATTAGCTAAGTGCACTCTTTCAGCTAAAAGGAGATCCAAGCAATGTTTTTCATGCCTGCTACATCAGCTGTGCCCCTTTTGCTAATATTGCTCTCCTCACACGTTTCAGATCTATGCTTCACAAGTACAGAGCACTGACTGTTGCATTGTCTCTTAATTCTTCTTCTTTTGACCATTCCCTCATCTCTGTATTAAATACTTTTAGCAGATTAATCTTTCTAAAAGATAATTTTTACCTTGTCAGTCTTTTGCTCAAAAAAATTGTGTCTCCCTATTATCTACAAAATAAAGCCCAGACTATTTAGCCTGATACTCAAGGCTGACAAAAGACTAGCCCCAACCTACCATTCTGTTTTTATATAACTTTGTGTCCTCTGTGGTCAACAGGTGTGGAACCTATTCATTATCTTCCCAACATTCATTTATATTTACAGATCTCTTGTTGCTCACGTAATACCTTTTACACCATTTGACAAACCATTCTCTCTTCTATCTACCTATCAAAACCAAACCTGTCTTTGAAGGAACAGTTGACATTTACTCTCCTGTAGAAAGTATAGTAGGTATACTGTAGTATAGTATAGTATTGACCCTTCCTCAAAAGTGTATCAATATGTCTCCTCCTTGATCATATTTTTCCTTCTTTTTAAAATTATTATTATTGTTATTATTTGATATGGAGTTTTGTTCTGTTGCCCAGGCTGGAGTGCAGTGGTACAATCTCAGCTCACTACAACCTCTGCCTTCCGACTTCAAGTGATTCTCATGCCTCAACCTCCTAAGTAGCTGGGACTACAGGCGTGCACCACCAAGCGTAGCTAAATTTTGTATTTTTAGTAGAGACAGGGTTTTACCATGTTTGTCAGGCTGGTCTTGAACCCCTGACCTCAGGTGATCCACTCGCCTCGGCCTCCCAAAGTGCTGAGATTACAGGTATGAGCCACCATGCCCGGCCATATTTTTCCTTCTTTTAGTACTCAAGTTTTAACATGAACACATCTCTTTTTCAGCTCTATGTCATTTCCTTTGGTGTAATAGGAACGCAGTGTTTATAGCTTAGCAACTACTCCATGATTGAATGAAGAGATAGAAGGAGAATAGATTAAGAAGCCACTACAGAATTGCAAAAAATAAAATAGAGTGAGTAAAAACATCAGGGTGATATAGGAAAATATACTGGGAAATTAAAAAATACTACATGTGACTGTTTTATGGAAAGGAATGACCCTCTTCCTTTTCTGTTTCTTTCTTAGTAAAGACTAGAGCAGAATTCTTCACACAAAGTACAGACCTATTGAGGCTATTTATGAATAGACTTTGGTGGTGTTTGCTGATCAAAAACTCTTTGAAATGTATAAAAAACCCTTGTATACATGTGTATGTACTTTTTTTGTAGGAACAGGATCCGCCTCTTATCTGATTTTCAAGGGGTCTGTGATCATAAAAGGATTTAAAATCACTTGCCCAGAATTTGGGGCCTTAGAAGAGAGGTCAAGCAGACTTGAGCATGATTTGGCAAGTAGTAGGTCACTGGTAATCTTAAAGAAAATAGATTGTGAAGAATGAAGAAAGCGGAAGCCCATATCCCCAGGAATTAAAGAGTGAGTGGGTGGTGAGGATGTGGAAGTAGCCGATACAGACTTTTCCTCCCTGAAATGCATCAGTGTATGAGAAGAAATCTATATGATAACTTAAGGAACTGTAGGATCAGGGGAAGGGTTTTGTCTGGATGGGAGATACTTGAACATATTAAGAGAAAAAGGGAAAGGGGATGATTAATAAACGAATTAGGTGGGAAAGTGTCTGGGTAGTCTGGATTTATGCTATGGCAACAGCCCCAAAATATTAGTGACTTAATGCATACAGGTTTATTTCCAGCTGGGCACAGTGGCTCATGCCAGCACTTTGGGATGCTGAGGGGGGATGGATCGTTTGAGCCCAGGAGTTTAAGACCAGCCTGGGCAACATAGGGAGACTCCCCAACGCCACTAAAAATATAAAAATTAGCCGGACATGGTGGCTTCCACCTGTAGTCCCAGTTACTTGAGAGGTTGAGGATGGAGGATGGCTTGAGCCTGGGAGGCAGAGGTTGCAGTGAGCCAAAGTTGCACCACTGCACTCCATCCTGGGGGATGGAGTTTAAAAAAAAAGAAATGAAAAAAATCTCCATGCTAATGCAAACTCAAATATAGACTGCTGCCCTCTATGCTGAGATTCACGAATCCAGGCTGTTTCATTCTTTGGGCTCTCTGTTCATGACTGAAGGGGAAGAGACTAAAGTCATGCAGAGGGATCCCATGGCCACCGTTCTGAACTGACACCTGTTACTTCCACACATGTTTCATTAGTGACAACTTGCCACATGGCCATGCTTAATTGTTGGGGAAGGGTAGGGAAGTGTAAAGGAAATACAAAAAAAGGATGTGGGAGGATATAATTATCTCTGCTACATAAAGGAATGAAGAAAAAAGTAAAAGGAATTCTGGGCCATGGGCAGTGGCACAGTTTTTTAATAGCCCCAAAACTTGCCACAAACACAAATAGAGTAACTTGGATGGCAAAACCTAAAACCTGTGAACAACATCAATAGCAGGTTTATGAGCCCTCAAATATACATATACAAGGAGACGTCATGAGAGCAACAAGATTCACAGGTGGGAGGAGGCAGAGGGAGCTAAATAAAACAAAGCCAAAAGCCAAGTTAGCAAAACATGCCTGGGAAGGAAGGAGTCCCACTTGGTGTGTGAAATCTTAGAGGGCCCATCTGAGGATAGCAGCCAAATCAGAGAGGAACTTCATGGGTTCCATTTTGCAGGTGAACCCAAGGGAATTGTGGGAAGATTGGATGGTGCTAGAATGTTCTAGCCCCTTTGGGTCAGTGCTCAAAACCAACCTAAGCACCCTTCCAGGATGAAGCCCTGCATAGGAGAGATGCTGCCAGGACAAGACATAACACAGGCCCTATTTTATAACCACCACAAATAATACATTAATTAAAGAAACTTCAAATGTGAAAATTAATCCCCTGGTCTATTTTCCATAACAATCATTTACAGTAGCATTGTCCAATCTCACATTTCAGAGAGCTTGCAATGAGACTACCTGGCACCATTAAAATACTTTAATAATAAAATACAGTAAGTACAGAGAGCCTCTCTCCCATGATCAAATTCCAAGGGAAAATTAAAGCGCACAGATGAAAACCCCATGCAAATTAAGTCCAAAGGAATTAGTGTCTGAAGTCAAATCCACTTGCCCTTGAGAGTTAAACTTCAAAGAAATTAATGTTCAGAATTCATCATCTCTGTATTTTACCCAATCTTAATTAGAGGGGTTCTTAAGCCTTGAATAGGGTTGGGATTTTTTTTTTTAAAGCTGTTGCAGCTTGGACAGAAATTGTATTAATTTACTATCAAGTCTCTCATTGAGCTTTTTAGGAGTTCAAAAAGTAAATAACACCCAAAATTATTATAGTTTTGTCCCCACACCCATCAAATTTAGAAAAAGCTATTCCCCAGACTCTTGTGTAGTTATTCCAAGAAAAGGTATGTCCCCAGAACCCATTAATTGGTGTTGCCAAATACCAGGTCAGAGGCTGATGTCAGAGGTGTGAGGAAGAGAAATTCTGAGTTTTAGCTTTGCCAAGGTAGTTGATCTGATGTGAGGTTTCTGGAATCCATGATCTGTGAACATATACTTAATTACAAGATGCTAAATTTGGCACTTTGAATTTTCCATTTCTAAGGGGGAAGCTTTTCCTTTTCATTTAGAAAGTAATAGAATTTGAAGCCTGTATCAGTCAGGATAGGCTGGGTTATGCTGTGATAACACAGAACCTCAAATTCTTAGAGACTTGAAACAACAAGTTATTTTTTCACTCATACTACACATTAGTTGAGAAGTGACAGGGTTCTGATCACACTACATTCATTTAAGGAACCAGAAGTTGGAATTGCAACAGGTGTTTTTCATGATAACCCCAGCAGGGGCAAGGGAATGTGATAAGATGTGCCCTGGCTCTGAAAATTTCTGCCTAAAAGTAGAACACATCTTCCATTCACATGCCTTTGGCCAAACCATGTCATATGGTCTTCTTTTTTTTTTTTTTTTGAGACGGAGTCTCGCTCTGTCGCCCAGGCTGGAGTGCAGTGCTGCCATCTTAGCTCACTGCAAGCTCTGCCTCCCGGGTTTAGGCCATTCTCCTGCCTCAGCCTCCCGAGTAGTTGGCACTACAGGCGCCCGCCACCACACCCGGCGAATTTTTTTGTATTTTTAGTAGAGACGGGGTTTCACCGTGTTAGCCAGGATGGTCTAGATCTCCTGACCTCGTGATCCGCCTGTCTCGGCCTCGTAAAGTGCTGGGATTACAGGCTTGAGCCACCGCGCCTGGCCGTTCATATGGTCTTCTAACTTCAAAGGGAGTATGGAAGGACACCCTTGCCTTTGAGCTCCAAGTTCTTTCCCCTTCAGTGGTACATTTAGAGTGAGTTTTGTCCACTAAAGCTGCTGTGAAATATCATGTGAGCTGACAATTTTAGTCCTTGGCCACAGGCTGCTGTGACTGCTTTCAACTATAGCATAGCTTAAACCAGTGTTCCCCAAACTAGTAGGAGGAAAAGAATCTCCTGTATGCTTATTAAAAATACCGATTCATGGCCGGGCGCGGTGGCTCAAGCCTGTAATCCCAGCCCTTTGGGAGGCCGAGACGGGCGGATCAAGAGGTCAGGACATCGAGACCATCCTGGCTAACACGGTGAAACCCCGTCTCTACTAAAAAAAAATACAAAAAACTAGCCGGGCGAGGTGGCTGGCGCCTGTAGTCCCAGCTACTCGGGAGGCTGAGGCAGGAGAATGGCGTAAACCCGGGAGGCGGAGCTTGCAGTGAGCGGAGATCCGGCCACTGCACTCCAGCCTGGGCGACAGAGTGAGACTCCGTCTCAAAAAAAAAAAAAAAAAAAAAAAAAATTGTTCCTCGGCTGAGTGTGGTGCCTTGTGCCAAAAATTTCAGCACTTTGGGAGGCTGAAGCAGGAGGATTGATTGAGTTCAAGACTTCAATACCAGCCTGGACAACATAGTGAGACCTCTGTCTCTATAGAAAATTTAAGAATTAGCTGGACATGGTGGCACACACTACCATAGTAGTCCTAGCTACTTGAGAGGCTAAGGTGGGAGGAATGCTTGAGTCTGGGTGTCTGAAGCTGCAGTACACTCGTTTGGTGCCTGTAAATAGCCACTGCACCTCAGCCTGAACATAGTGAGACCTCATCTCTAAAAAAACAGTAACAAATTTAAAAACACTTTTTTGGCCGGGTACGGTGGCTCACGCTTGTAATCCCAGCACTTTGGGAGGCTAAGGTGGGTGGATCACCTAAGGTCAGGAATTCAAGACCGCAGTGAAACCCCGTCTCTACTAAAAATACAAAAAATCCCAGGCCTGGTGGTGGGTGCCTGTAGTCCCAGCTACTCCGGGAGCTGAGCCAGGAGAATGGCATGAACCCAGGAGGCAGATCTTGCAGTGAGCCAAGATTGTGCCACTGCACTCCAGCCTGGGTGACACAGCGAGACTCTGTCTAAAAAAAAAAAATAAACTTTTTTATTTTTGAGACAGAGATTTGCTCTTGTCGCCCAGGTTGGAGTGCAGTGGTGCAATCTCACCTCACTGCAACCTCTGCCTTCTGGGTTCAAGTGATTCTCCTGCCTCAGCCTCCCAAGTAGCTGGGATTACAGGCGCATGCCACCACGCCCAGCTGATTTTTGTATTTTTCGTAGAGATGGAGTTTCACCATGTTGGCTTGGTTGGTCTCGAACTCCTCACCTCAGGTGATCCACCCACCTCGGCCTGCCAAAGTGCTGGGATTACAAGAGTGAGCCACTGTGTCTAGCCAAAAATACTTGCTTCTATGTCCCATTCCTGCAGAAATGATTCAGTAGATTTGGGGTAAGGCCCAAGTATTTGACTTCTGAAAATACCCTCTGTTAGGCCAAGGAAATCTTCCTCCTGCTATAGCTTGGTTGTTGCTGTTGTTTTCAATAGACTTAATTGTTTGGAGCTGTTTTAGGTTCACAGAAAAATTGAGTGAAAAGTACACAGGGTTCCCATATATCCCCTGTCTCCACACATGCACAACCTCTTCCACTATCAACATACCCCACAACAGTCATACATTTGTTACTATTAATCAACCTACATTGACCCATCATTATCACCCAAAGTCATGGTTTACGTTAGGGTTCACCATTGGTGGTGTACGTTCTACGGGTTTTGAGAAATGTATGATAATATGTATCCACTATTATAGTATCACAAGAAAAATTTCACTGTTCTAAATATCCTCCATGTCCTGCCTATTCATTCCTACTCTTCCTTAACACCTGGCAACCACTGATCTTTTTATTGTCTCCACAGTTTAGACTTTTCCAGAATGTTATACAGTAGGAGTCATACAGAATGTGGACTTTTCTGATTGTTATCTTTCACTTAGTAGTATGTATTTAAATTTCCTCTGTGTCTTTTCATTACTTTATAACTCTTTTTTTTTTTTTTTT
>NW_012116366.1:1826607-1836237 GCF_000951035.1 Colobus angolensis palliatus
TGGGATTACAGGCATCCGCCACCATACCCGGGTAATTTTTGTATTTTTAGTATAGATGGGGTTTCTCTATGTTGGTCATGCTTGTCTTGAACTCCGGACCTCTGGTGATCTGCCCACCTCAGCCTCCCAAAGTACTGGGATTACAGGCATGAGCCACCATGCCCAACCCAGAGCTCACTTCTTTCTAACACTGAATAATGTTCAGTTGTCTGGATGTACCACAGTTTATATATCCATTTACCGATTGAAGGGTATCTTGTTTTTTTCCCCAGTTTTGGCAATTATGAATAAAACTGCTAGTAACATCTATGTGTAGGGTTTTGTGTGAACATGTTTCAACTCATTTGGGTAAATACTGACACCAAATATGATTACTGGATTGTGTGATAAGAGTATGTATAATTTTATGAAAAACTGTCAAACCATCTTCCAAAGTGCCTATGCCATTTTGCATTCCCACTAGCAACAATGAGAGTTTCTGTTGATCTAGCTCCTCACCAGCATTTATTGTTGTCGGTGTTTAGGGTTTTGGCCATTCTCATAGGTGTGTAGTGGTACCTCGTTGTTTGTTGTTGTTGTTGTTGTTGTTTTGAGACGGAGTCTCGCTCTGTCATCCAGGCTGGAGAGCAATGCGCAATCTCTGCTCACTCCTAGCTCTGCTTCCCAGGTTGAAACGATTCTCCTGATTCAGCCTCCCAAGCAGCTGGAAACACAGACACGTGCCACCATGCTCGGCTAATTTTTTTTGCATTTTTAATGGAGATGGGGTTTCACCATGTTGGCCAGGCTGGTCTTGAACTCCGGACATCAGGTGATCTGCCCACCTTGGCCTCCCAAAGTGCTGGGATTACAGGTATGAGCCACTGCACCCGGCCTACCTCATCGTTTTAATTTGCAATTCCCTAATGACATATTCTGTTGAGCATCTTTTCATATACCTGTCATCTGTCATCTGTGTATCTTCTTTGGTGAGGTGTCTATTCAGATAGTTTAGCCTTTTTTTTTTTTTTTTTTGAAGACACAGAGTCTCGCTCTGTCAACAGGCTGGAGTGCAGTGGCACGATCTTGGCTTACTGCAAGCTCCGCTCCCCAGGTTCACACCATCCTCCTGCCTCAGCCTCCCAAGTAGCTGGGACTACAGACACCCGCCACCATGCCTGGCTAATTTTTTGGTATTTTTAGTACAGACGGGGTTTCACCATGTTAGCCAGGATGGTCTCTATCTCCTGACCTCGTGATTGGCCCGTCTCAGCCTCCCAAAGTGCTGGGATTACAGGCGTGAGCCACTGCGCCCGGCCAGTTTACCCATTTTTTTAAAGCAGATTTTTCATTTTCTCAATATTGCGCTTTAAGAGTTAATCGTCCTGGCTGCGTGTGGGAGGCTGAGGCAGGGGAATCACTTGAACCTGGGAGGCAGAGGTTGCAGTGAGCCGAGATCACACCACTACACTCCAACCTGGGCAATAAGTGAGACTCTGTTTCAAAAAAAAAAAAAAAAAGAAAAGAAAAGAGCTCTTTGTATATTTTGAATAACAGTCTAACAGTCTTTTATCAGACATGTCTTCTGCAAGTATTTTCTCCACTGTGTGGCTTGTCTTCTCACTCTCTGCATAGTGTCTCTCTGGTGTTGTATCTAAAGAGTTAGCCTTAAAAAAAAAAAGAGAGCCTTAAATTTAAGATCATTTAGATTTTCTTCAATATTGTTTTATAGTTTTATCATTTTGCATTTTACATTTAGGTCTATGATACATTTTGAGTAAATTTTTGTGAAGGGTGTAATGTCTATATCTAGATTTGTGTGTGCATATTGTATGTGTGTATATCCAGTTACTCTAGCACCATTTGTTGAAAAGACTATATTTTCTCCATTATATTGTCTTTGTTGCTTTGCCAAAGATCAGTTGACTCTATTTATGAAGGTCTATTTTTTATTTTGTTTTGTTTTGAGGCAGAGTCTTATTCTGTTTTCCAGGCTGGAGTGTAGGGGCGCAATCTCGGCTCATTGCAATCTCCACCTCCCAGGTTCAAGCAATCTTCCCGCCTGTGCCTCCCAAGTAGGTGGGAGTACAGGCGTGTGCCACCAAACCTGGCTAATTTTTGTATTTTTAGTAGAGACGGGTTTCGCCATGTTGGCCAGGCTGGTCTCGATATCCTGACCTCAGGTGATCCACCTGTCTCAGCCTCCCAAAGTGCTGGGATTACAGGTGTCAGCCACCACCCCCAGCCTGAAGACCTATGGTTCTCTTTTCTGTTCCATTGATCAATTCATTTATTCATTTGACACATTCATACATCTATATCACTGTAGCTTTACAGTAAACTCTTGAAATCAGGTAGTGTCAGTCCTCTGACCTTGTGCTTCTCCTTCAACATTATGTTGGCTATCCTGCGTCTTTTGCCTCTCCATGTAAACTTTAGAATCGGTTGGTTGACATTCACCAAATAACTTGCTAGAATTTTGATTGGAATTGCATTAAATCTATATAAGTTGGAAAGAACTGACATCCTGAGAATTTTGAGTCTCTCTAATCAGAAACATGGTGTATCTGTCTTTAAAAAATATATAGGCCGGGCGCGATGAGACTTCATCTCACTCTGTCACCCAGGCTGCAGTGCAGTGGCTTGATCACAGCTCACTGCAGGCTCAGCCTCCCGGGATCAAGTGTTCCTCCCACCTGAGCTTTCTAAGTAGCTGGGACTACAGGCATGCACCACCATGTCCAGGTAATTTTTTAATTTTTTGTAGAGATTGCGTCTTGCTATGCTGCCCAGAACTTCTGGGTCTGAACTTCTGGGCTCAAGTGATCCTCCTGCTTTGGTCCCCCAAAGTGCTGAGATTACAAGTGTGAGCCACTGTGCCCAGTCAGTATATATCTCTCTCTATTTATTTAGTGCTTCTTAGATTTGTTTATGTATTTACTTTTTGTTTTCCCAAACAGGGTCTTACTTTGTCACCCAGGCTAGTGCAGTGGGGTGAAAACAGCTCACTGCAGCCTTGATCTCTTGGGCTCAAACAGTCCTCCAGCCTCAGTCTCAGTCTCCCAAGTAGTACACTACACTTGCCTGCCATTATACCTGGATAATTTGTTTTTTGTACAGATGGATGTCTCATTTTGTTGCCCAGGCTGGTCATGAACTCCTGGCTTCAAGCAATCCTCCCACCTTGGCCTTTTTTTTTTTTTTTTCTGAGACAGAGTCTCAGCCATGGCCCAGGCTGGAGTGCAGTGGCGTGATCTTGGCTCACTGCAACCTCCGCCTCTCAGGTTCAAATGATTCTGCTGCCTCAGCCTCCTGAGTAGCTGGGACTACAGGTGTTCACCATCATGCCCAGCTAATTTTTGTAACTTTTGCAGAGATGGGGTTTCACCATGTTGGACAGGCTGGTTGCAAACTCCTGACCTCAGGTGATCCACCCTCCTTGGCCTCCCAAAGTGTTGGGATTTCAGGCGTGAGCCACACTACCTGGCTGCTTGTTGTTGTTGTTGTTGTTAATTTTCTATAGGTTTTATTACACACAATTATGTTATGAGACAAATGCATATCATTCCTAATTTGTCAAATTTGTGAGCTTATTAATTTCAACAAAAATATATGACACTCACCACACAAACAGGTAACTCTAAATCTACTCTGAAAATATGATGAATTGAGAAGTATTACCTATTCGGAGACTATGTATTACATGAAAGATAAAGAGATAAAGCTCCTGTTCTCACAGAACATATGGGGTCATTGGCAGCCAACCAGTAATAAAGTGAATATTGTAATATTTAGGAAAATACTTAGAAAACTAATAAATTGTCATGGACATTATTTATTCTTGCTTTTATAAAAGACTTATAGGGCCAGGCATGGTAGGTCACGCCTGTAATCCCAGCGCTTTAGGAGGCTGAGGTGGGTGGATCACCTGAGGTCAGGAGTTCGAAACCAGCCTGGTCAACATGGCGAAACCCCATCTCTACTAAAAATAAAAAAATTAGCCAGGTGTGGTGGTGAGTACCTGTAATCCCAGCTACTCAGGAGGCTGAGGCAGGAGAATCACTTGAACCTGAGAGGCGGAGGTTGCAGTGAGCCACGATCAAGACAGGCCACTCTAGCCTGGATGACAGAGCGACACTCTCTCAAAAAAAAAAAAAAAAAAGTACTTAGAGATCCAGATGAGATTAGTTTAGAATAGAGGTTTTTAGTCTAGAAAATGTTCAATGTCTAATACAGTCATGGCTAATTAGAGACTAGAGAACCTTTATAAAGGTAAGTAGGCTTGAAAACACTTGGAAACTGAGCAGTCTTATTTTGAACTAGCATGTTTTGATCAAACGTATGGAATTAATCAAGTAACAATTAAGAATTACTGGAATGCACCCTCATGCCAAATGACCACTAACATGCTATTTGCTACTATGATGACTCCTAGATTTGAGACAGATGGCATAAAAAATATTGCTGGCTATACAATGAATGTTATTCTTCTGCCTCTGCTCTCTAAAGAAAAATCTCATTTTTTCACATAAGAGACTCACTGAATTGAATGTTAATTAAAGAAAAGATAGGGTAAGTACAACTGGGAGAAAGACAATACCTCTAATTACATAAGAAAGCCATGAAATAATTAATCATCATAAGAGAATAATCATTTTTCAGTCGCCCCACTGCCATGAGCGGTAGTTTCATGAGCCTCGGCCACCTTCTCCAACGGATATTGAGAACCTATTACAGGTTTCAACCAACCAATTTCCATTCCAGCTTGAAGGGCGGCTGCATATTGCTGAAATTCCTCCTTGGTTGAGGAAAGAAGAGTAACTCTAATTGTACCCGACTCCTTTGCCATGGTGTCCCATGGGTTTATTTCAGTAGTACTCTGTTGCCAACAACTATCACTCATCTTCTATGTGACAGAAGACTCAAATCTTTACTAAGATTTACATTAGCTAACATTTCAACAATTACATCAATTCCTTTCTCACCAACATATTTCTTTATTTTATCAGTATAATTAACTTCTCTGTGATTGAACACTTAATGGACTCCATTTTGCAAAACCACCTTTTGTCCCTCCTCAGTACCAGCAGTGCCCAAAACCTTTAAGCCATAAGCTCTAGCAATTTGGCATGCCGTTAATCCAACTTCTCTGGTCGCCCCGTGAACCAGAACACCCTCCAGCTTCCACACGGGCACTATCGAGCTCCAGCAGAGCTCGATAAGCACTAAAATATGGAATACTCATGGCAGCTCCTTGTTTAAAGTCCAGTTTTTCAGGCAGTTTGTAAACCGTGGTCTGCTGCAAGATTGTGCTCTGCATAGTCCCCAGAGATCACGCTGCTAGTGAAAACTCTGTCACCTTTCTTGAAAGCAGGTGCTTTATCTCTAACAGCTTCTATCATCCCAGCCACATCTGAGCCAGGAGTATGGGGTAAGGGTGGTTTTCTACTGTAAGTACCAGAGTGAATGAATGTCCCCGCGAGGTTGACACCACATGCTTGGACCTTGATTAGAACTTGATGGTCTTTCAGAATCAGTACTGCAATATCCGACTGCAGTTTCAGGACTTCTGGTCTACCAAATTCAAAAACTCTAACAGCTCTCATCAACTTCTGTCCAGTTGCCATGGTGATCTAGATACAGAATCTAGAGTGAGAATCAAAATCTGTGAGGGTGGCCAGGAGTGGTGGCTCATGCCTGTAATCCCAGCACTTCGGGAGGCTGAGGCGGGCAGGTCACAAGGACAGGAGTTCGAGATCAGCCTGACCAACATAGTGAAACCCTGTCTCTATTAAAAATACAAAAACTAGCCCTGTGTGGTGGCACATGCCTGTAATCCCAGCTACTCAGAGACTAAAGCAGGAGAATCCCTTGAATCCGGGAGGTGGAGGCTGCAGTGACCCAAGATTATGCCACTGCACTCCAGCCTGGGCAACAGAGCGAGACTCTGTCTCAAAAACATAAATAAAATAAAATAAGATAAAGAAATAAAATCTGTGAGGGCTTCTTTAGATTCCAGAGGAGGAGGCCTGTCACACTGTCTCCTACTTTTGCCTTTTTAAAAAAGTTTTAATTTATGTAACATAGTTGTACGTATTTTTGGGGTATATGTCCGTTTTTGTTTTTGTTTTTGTTTTAAAAGATAGAGCCTAACTATGTTGTCCAGGCTGGTCTCAAGCTCTTGGGTTCAAGCAATCCTCCTGTCTCGGCCTCCCAAATTGCTGGGATTATAGGTATAAGCCACCACACCTGGCCACATGTGATATCTGGTACATGTATACAATGTGTGGAATGATCAAGTCAGGGTTATTGGCATATCAATCACCTCAAAAATTGATCTTTTCTTTGTGTTGGAAACATAATAATTCTTCTCTTTAACTAGTTTGAAACACACAATAAAGTGTTGTTAACCATAATTTCCCTAACATACTATCAAATACTAGAGCTTATTTCCTCTATCTGTATTTTTGTAAACATTAACCAACTCCTCTTCATCCTCCCTACCACCCCCCAGTTCTTAGATTTCTTTCATTAGAGTTTTGCAGTTATTCTTATATATATCTCGTATATATTTTGTTGAATTTATACATAAGTATTCCATTTTGGGGTATGATAATATAAATGGTATTGATTCTAATGTCAAATTCTACTTGTTCTCTGCTGGTATATAGGAAAGCAATTGACTTTTGTAGGTTAACTCTGCACCGTGTAACCTTGCTAGAATCACTTATTAGTTCTAGAAGTTTCTTTAAATTTATACTTTCAGATTTTCTACATAGACAATCATGTCATCCATGAACAAAGACAGTTTTATTTCTTTTTTCCAACCTTTTGTTTACCTTTCTTGTCTTATTGCATTAGGTAGGACTTCCAAAATGATGTTGAAAAGGAATGTTGAGAGGAGACATCTTTACTGATCTTAGCAGGAAAAGTTCTAGTTTTTTTTTACCATTAAATATGATACTATCTGTAGTTTTTTTCTGGATTTTTTTTTTTTTTTTTTGAGAGAGGGTCTTCTCTGTCACCCAGGCTGAAGTGCAGTGGCATGATTACAGCTCAACTGCAGCCTCAACCTCCCAGGCTCCAGTTATCCTCCCACTTCAGCCTCCCAAGTCGCTGGGACTGCTGCCATGCCTGGCGACTTTTTGTAATTTTTGTAGAGATGGGATTTTGCCATGTTGCCCATGGCAACAGGTTTTGAACCGCTGAGCTCAAATGATCCTTCCGCCTTGGCCTCCCAAAGTGCTGGGATTACAGGCCTGAGCCACCAGGCCCAGCCTGTGGATGTTTTTTTATCAAGGTAAGGAAGTTTCCCTCTTGGCCTCCCAAAGTGCTGGGATTACAGGCCTGAGCCACCAGGCCCAGCCTGTGGATTTTTTTTTTATCAAGGTAAGGAAGTTTCCCTCTATTCCTAGTTTGCAGAGACTAACATACATCGGTATTTTCATCTTGTCCTTGCATTTGTTTCACTGGAAAATAATTACCAGCAGATTCTGAAACTGCTGCTCATGTTTCTAAGGTCTGTCCCTCTAGGACTTTACCCTCTAGCAAGGATCAATACTTTTGCCAAATGCTCCACGAGACACTATGTTTCCTCTTCTTTTTAATTTTGTAAACTTCTCAGGCATGTTCCTATAACTGCCCAGTGGGTCACCTTGCCTGCTGCCTTGACAGAGGTGACTCATCAGGACAGGGGAATTGCAATACGGAAAGAGTAGTTCACCCAGAGCCGGCTGTGCAGGAGACCTGAGTTTTATTATTACTCAAGTAAGTCTCCGGATTTGTGGAGCAGAGTGTTTAAGGCCAATTTGGTGGGTGGGGGGAAGCCAGTGAGTCAGGAGTGCTGACTGGTCAAGGATGAAATCATAGGAAGTCGAAGCTGTCTTCTTGCACTGAGTCAGTTCCTGGGTGGGGGCCGTGAGATCAAATGAGCCAGTTAATTGATCTGGGTGGTGTTAGCTGATCCATCAAGTGCAGGGTCAACAAAATATCTCAAGCACTGATCTTAGGAGCAGTTTAGGGACGGTCAGAATCTTGTAGCCTCCGGCTGCTTGACTCCTAAACCGTAATTTTTAATCTTGTGGCTCATGTTATTCCTACAAAGGCAATCTAGTCCCCAGGCAAGAAGGAGGTCTGCTTTGGGGAAAGGGCTGTTATCATCTTTGTTTTAAACTATAAACTGAGTTTCTTCTGAAGTGAGTTCAGCCTGTGTTCGGGAATGAACAAGGATAGTTTAGAGGTTAGAAGCAAGATGGAGTCGGTTAAGTTAGGTCTCTTTCACTTTCTCAGTCATAATTTTGCAAAGGTGGTGTCATTCCCATGGGGCACAGAAGATTCCTGCACACCCATCAACAACTACCAAGTTGACAGTAATGCTTAAGTTATTTTCTATTTCCGAGTCTGTGAACAAGCCAAGAACACTGAAGTTTAGTTCCTTAATTTTGTCTTGCCAGGTGTGGTGGCTCATGTCTATAATCTCAGCACTTTGAGGGGCAGAGACAGGAGGATTGCTTGGGCCAAGGAGTTTGAGACCAGCCTGGGAACATAGTCAGACCCCATCTCTATAAAAAATAAAATAAAATAAAGAAAAGCAATTTTGTCCTTTACCTTGAAAGATACTAACAATTGAAAGTTAGAACTTTTGTTTTCTAAAGGTCATTTTGAATTTGGCTTGTAGTGTACAAGCAACAAATACCTAAAAGGATGTAATCTTGCCACCATCTAGCCTTTGTGGGTGCACAGTGTTTGCCTGTTTGGCCTCGCCTTCCAGAGGATGCAGAGACCATTCACAAATAATGTGTCTAAGCTGAGAATCTTGTGGCCTCCGATACTTTGCTGAGATCCTACTTTTGTAAAAACACCCTCGTAATCGCCCAACAGTTTCTTCCTGCCGGCTGCGCAGACAAAACCAATTCAAGGAGACCATGCTAAAGCAGTAGACAGTTTCATTGACCCAAGACTGGCCATACAGGAGATGGAGTTTTTCTAATCAGTCTCCTTGAAAGCTCAGAGGTTAGGTTTTTTCAAGGATAGTTTGGTGGGCAGGGGTCTAGGGAATGGGTGCTGCAGATTGCTTGGGGATAGAATCTAAGGGTGTGGAAACAGGTACTCCTGTACTGAGCCCACCTCTGGTGGGGACACAGGACGAGTTGAGACAAGAGTCAGGAGTCCAGGTGGAGTCAGTCTGAAAAACAGCTCAAAAGATCAGTCTTAGGGTGTACAGTCTATAGGAGATATTATCTATAGGTGCAACTGGGGAAGCCACAAATCTTGTGACTTCTGGCACATGACTCCTAAGCAGTAAGGGATTATAGAAACTATGCCTACATCTGGACAGGTGCGGTGACTCACGCCTGTAATCCCATCACTTTGGGAGACCGACGTGCTTGGGTCACTTGAGATCAGGTGTTTAAGACCAGTCTTGCCAATATGGAGAAACCCCATCTCTACTGAAAATAAAAAAATTAGCCAGGCATGGTGGCATGTGCCTGTAATCCCAGCTACTCGGGAGGCTGAGGCAGGAGAATCGCTTAAACCAAGGAGGTGGAACACAGGGGGTGGAGGTTGCAGTGAGCCGAGATTGCACCACTGCACTCCAGCCTGGACAATAGAGAGACACGGTCTCAAAAAAAAAAGACCCCTCCCATAACT
>NW_012116366.1:1836996-1841399 GCF_000951035.1 Colobus angolensis palliatus
GGAGTCAGCTATGTTAGAATTTCTCTTACTGTCGTAATTTTGCAAACGCAGTTTCACTCACTCACCTGTGGACCAAGCCACCATAAACTCCAGTCCCTCCCTGTGGTTAGACTACCATGTGCTCTGAGGCTTAATGCCTCTTTCCTAGACTGCAGCTATTCAAAGACCATGCAACTGCCAAGCTCAAAACATTCTGCCTACACACTAAAGTCCACTCACACCTCTAAATTTATATAGCTCCTCTAAGTTCCGAGTTTTGGTTTTGATTTCTAAATATTCCTCAACATTCATCCAATCGGAGGTCTTCAGATTTCAGAGCTATACTTCCTTTCCAAACTGCAGGTTTCCCTTGCCCGGCAGTGACAGAGGTTGCCTCACGTGCACCTTATGGCCAGGAAGACAGCAAATAAGTCCAGACTACGTGAATAATCTGAAGGTTAATTAGAAAATGTTGGTTTATTCTACCAAATTTACCGCCTGTAATCCCAGCTACTCAGGAGACTGAGACAGGAGAATCACTTGAACCGGGAGGTGGAGGTTGCAGTGAGCCGAGTTTGTGCCAGTGCACTCCAGTCTGGGTGACAAGAGTGAAACTCTGTCTCAAAAAAAAAAAAAAGTCATGAACCATTTACCCTGATGAGATTATTATATTGTATGCCTGTATCAAAATATCTCATGTGTCCCATAAATATGTATACCTACCATGTACCCACACAATTTTTTTTAATCAAAAATTTTTTAGAAGTCATGAACAGGGATGTTGAAGCTGCCAAGGATGATACAGTTGGAGAGAAAAGGTGAAGAGCTTGAAGGTACTGAAGAGTATAAGGGATATTCCCAAAGCTGGTAGACAAATTTGATAGGAAAGAGAAGAGCGGGTGTCAGTATTTGGATTAAATTTCAAAGGAGACTATGTAATCCATTATCATCTCTCCTCTTCCTCTACTTTGGTCTTCCTTTCCTTCCTTTTTCCTTTCCTTTCCTTTCTTTTTTTTTTGGCAGCAGAGTCTCACTCTATTGCCCAGGCTGGAGTGCAGTGGCACGATCTTGGCTTACTGCAACCTCTGCCTTCCGAGTTCAAGTGATTCTTCTGCTTCAGCCCTCCCAAGTAGCTGGGATTACCGGCATGCGCCACCATGCCTGGCTAATTTTTGTATTTTTAGTAGAGACCAGGTTTCACCATGTTGCCCAGGCTGGTCTCGAACTCCTGACCTCAGGTGATCTGCCTATGTTGGCTTCCCAAAGTGCTAGGATTGTAGGCCTGAACTGCCTCGCCCAGCCCCTCCCTCCACTTTGGACCACACATGTCTCCTTTATTTACTTAAGAGAAAGGTGAGGAACAAAGAAAGGCTGAAAGACAGGTCGCATTATTAATAATCTTGGCTAGTTGTAACAAAGTAAAATAAAAACTCTCAATACATTGTTAAATCTTTGTTTGCTTGGCTTGTCTCATTTTAGCATTGAGAATCAAGTTTAAATGTCTAAGTAATCAGTTATAAGAATATATAGGAAATAACATAACACTTTTATTCCCAGAATAAAAATAGAACGCTTTTACTCCCAGGAGCTCTTTTTCTGTTATTCATTAAAATTTTTTGATGTTGCTGACACATCCCATTTAAACGTAATTTTTATTTCCTTAGATATTTTTGAATAAAACGTTCTCTCTCCTGCTGTTCTTTAGCAGAAATAATATTCATTGGCACTGTTTGATGACATTTCAAAAGTGTCTCTTGCTTCCATTCTTAGATTTGTGTTACATCTTCCTCCATGAGTACCCAGCATCTTTTTGTAGTTCTCGCTCATAATAATAGGGAGAAGATAACTCTGATATGCATTTATTAATCTCTTTTAAAGCTACAGACATTTAATATTGTATCTTGCATTTTGGGGAACTTTTTTATTTCTACTGATTGCCCTTTCCCTAGTGGAAAATGCTCTGTGTCATTTAGCAATAAGCTTTGCTATTAGAAATAACAAAAGATATTCTGACAAATTGGGACACATCGGTGTATTTTCAGCCATTTTATATTCATGTCTTTTTTGGTGTGTTTTTTTTTTAAATCTAATATTTGTTTCTCCATTCTAGAGCATTTTCTTCTTGAGTAGCTCAGTAAGTTATCTTGTCACATACATAAATGCTTTCAGATAATTTGATTTGAATTTTAAATGGTTTCAAGTCTCTTCTAGCTTTTAGGTTGTCTACCTCAGAAAATTTTTTAACTTGAAACATAACTATAAACCTTTCTGATTTAAAATACTCCTGGGGACAGGTGAAGTGGCTCACTCTTGTAATCCCAGCACTTTGGGAGGCCAAGGTGGGTGAATCACCTGAGATAAGGAGTTTGAGACCGCCTGGCCAACATGGTGAAACCCCATCTCTACTAAAAAAACAAAAATTAGCCAGGCGTGGTGGTGTATGCCTATAGTCCCAGCTACTCAGGAGGCTGAGGAAGGAGAATCACTTGAACCCGGGGAGTTGAGGTTGCAGCGAGCCAGGACTGTGCCACTGCATTCCAACCTGGGCAACAGAGTGAGACTCTGTCTCAAAAATAAATAAATAAATAAATACTTGGGCTGGACATGGTAGCTCACACCTGTACTTTGGGAGGCTGAGGAAAGAGGATCACTTGAGTTTAGGAGTTCAAGACCAGTCTGAGCAACATAGCAAGTCCTCACTCCTATCTACTAAATAAATAGATAATAAATATTAGCCAGGCATGGTGGCACATGCTTGTAGTTCAGCTAATCAGGAGGCTGAGGTAGGAGGATCACTTGAGCCCAGGAGGTTGAGGCTGCAGTGAGACATGACTGTGCCACTGCACTCTAGCCTAGGCATGAGCAAGACCCTGTCTCAATCAATCGATCAATCAATAAAGTGTTTTGTATTTGTCTTTCTGCTCTCCCTATGCCAACTAGAAGCATGACACTGTCCCTCTTGGTACAGCACTGAGGCTGTCAGTCACCAGAATCTGGTGACTTCTCCTTGCTCAGCTCCTCTGTTACTCGTCTGATCTACAGTCCTTTCCTCCATCATCTCTGTCTGGCGTGAGTTGTTTCCCCAGCCTTCCAGTTGCTTGGCCAGCTTTGGCACTCCTACACCATCCTTCTTCTCAACTAGCAGCCAGAGTTTTCCTATTAAAATCTAAGCCAGGTCAAGTCACTCTTGGCGCTGGAGTGACTTCCCATCTCCTTCAGAGTGAAAGCTGGTGTTCACAGTAGCCTATGAAGCCCTGAGTGCTCTGGCCTGTCTTCCTCTCTGATCTCACCTCCCACTCTCCCTCTCCCTCTGCTCCCTCTCCCTCTGCTCCAGTTACACCAGCTCCTAGCTGTTCCTTGAATACGCCAAGATGCTCCTACCTCAAGACGTGCACTGCAGGAGACACATTCCGCAGATATATCTATCTATCTGCATGCATGACATGGTCCCTTACCCCTTCAAGGTTTTGCTCAAAATGTCACTTTCTCAGGGAGGCTTTCTCCGAACCCCTTTTAAATTCAGCTCTCCCCACCCACCCCTGACCCCCAGCTTCTACAACCTTAGCAATTTCTGTTCCCTTCCCCTGCCATGTTTTGGTTAATATAATGTTTACCACCATCATACACACACACACGCACACACACACACACAAAATATATAAAAATGTGTATTTTAATATATTTAAAAATGTAACATATATATTTTAATATATATATACAAATATATATTATATATATTTTTTGAGACAGAGTCTTGTTCTGTTGCCCAGGCTGGGGTGCAGAGGCACAATGTCAGCTCACTGCAACCTCTGTCTCCCACGTTCAAACAGTTCTTCTGCCTCAGCCTCCCAAGTAGCTGGGATTACAGGCACACACTACCAGGCCCAACTAATTTTGTGTTTTTAGTAGAGACAGAGTTTCATCATGTTGGCCAGGCTGGTCTTGAACTCCGGACCTTAGGTGATCCACCCGCCTCATCCTTCCAAAGTGCTGGGATTACAGACATGAGTCACTGTGTACAGTCGCCATCTAATAAACTTTAACCTATGTATTATTTATTGCCTGCACTGCTATACAAATCCTTGACTGTAAGTTCTATGAGCAGTTTATTTAACAGTTCCAGACACAGAAGTGCTACAAAAGAAAAAAAAAAGAGAGAGAGTTGAGTGAATTCACTTAGTAGTTAGCTTGAGGAATAAGAAATTGTACTAAATGAAGTAACACACTGGGAACACTGGATAACAATTTGTGGTTACAATGGAAGGCTTAAGAAACTCAGTGGAGGCTGGGTGTGGTGGCTCACACCTGTAATTCCAGCACTTTGGCAGGCCGAGGCGGGTAGATCACTTGAGGTCAGGAGTTCAAGACCAGCCTGGCCAACATGGTGAAGCCCCGTCTCCACTAAAAATACAAAAATTAGCTGG
>NW_012116366.1:1842705-1843838 GCF_000951035.1 Colobus angolensis palliatus
AACATGGAGAAACCCTGTCTCTACTAAAAATACAAAATTAGCCTGGTGTGATGTTGTGTGCCTATAATCTCAGCTACTCTGGAGACTGAGGCAGGAGATCGCTTGAACCCAGGAGACAGAGGTTGCGGTGAGCTGAGATTGTGCCATTGTTCTCCAGCCTGGGCAACAAGAGTGAAACTCCCTCTTGGGGAAAAAAAACAACAAAAAGTCAGCCAGGTGTGGTGGTGTGTGCCTGTAGTCCCAGCTACTCCTGAGGCTGAGGTGAGGATCACCTGAGTCTGGGGAGGTGGAGGATTCAGCGAGCCATGATTGTGACACTGCACTCCAGCCTGGGCAACAGAGTGAGACCCCGTCACACACACACACATACACACACACACACACACACACACACACACAAGGCAGAATCTCAGCCTACGTCCCAGACCTGCTGAATTAGAATCTGCATTTTAACAAGATCTCAGGTGATTTCAGATGCATATGACAGTTTGAGAGGCCCAGCTGTAATCTACTCTGTAATCTAGAGAAGATTACATTGAGTTATTATTATATTTTTGGAGAGATGGGCTTTTGTTATGTTGCCCAGGCTGATCTCCAAACTCCTGGCCTCAGGCGATTTTCCTACCTCAGCCTCCCAAAGTGCTGGGATTACGGATGGGAGACACCACACCCAGCTAACTAGAATTTTAAATGTTTCTCATTGGTCTCATAACAAGCCATAAGCCCCAGCCTGACATTTATGGCCACAGTAAGATGGACCTTATCTACTTCCCCAGTCTTTCCTATATTAATATCCTATTTCACCTAAATTGCTTGGCTTAATTGTTCTCCAAATATGCTAAACATACTCCGGATCTATGCTCATGGTCTTTGCTTTGTCTGTCTGCTCAGTTTCCACATCTGTTTGAAGGTCACTGCTGCCTGGCTTAGCTCACAGTGCTGTTTCATTCTCTAAACATCTGTAGCTGTCCCAGTGCCATAAAAAAAAAAAAGTAGCCTTGCCCACTCATGAATACCTAACACAATACAGTGCATATATTAGTTTTTTGATTCATTAGTTACATTCTTTTTTTTTTTTTTTTCCTGAGGCGGAGTCTCGCTCTGTCGCCCAGGCTGGAGTGCAGTGGAGAGAT
>NW_012116366.1:1845693-1847465 GCF_000951035.1 Colobus angolensis palliatus
GCCTCCCAAAGTGCCGGGATTACAGGCATGAGCCACTGTGCCTGGCCAGGCCATTAAGTTTCAACATATGAATTTTGGAAAGCATATTCAGCCCATAGAAATTTCTTTAAAATATATTTCTGATACTATTGCATTCAATGTTATAGATAGACATAGTTTAGGAGTCAGTGACTCTGTAATTCTTCTTATGAAAAATAATATTCCTTTATCCCTGTCTTGTGTTGTTGGTCCTTGATCTTTTGCTGAGTGAGAAAGTACAGGCATCTCACATGCTGCTGTATTACGTCTGTGTGGGTTTGATAGTCAGGGGTGAGTGGAAGGAGTGGCAGTTATGAGTGAGTGTGTGTTCCTATTTGTTTTATTTAAAAATTTTTTTTTCAAAACAGGGTCTCACTTTGTTGTCTTGGATGGTCTTGAACTCCTGGTCACGTGAGATCTTACCTCCTCAGCTTCCCAAAATACTGGGATTACAGGTGTGAGCCACTGCACCTGGCCAGTGTTCCTATTTGAATACACATCTTCACTCTCCCCTCCATTAAATCTGAGCACCTCTCCTTTAGATCTACTGAACGTGGGGAAACGATGGACCTGTGTTGGAACGCAGCAACCTAGAGCATGTTTTCTTCTGTATTGCAATAGCTAGGTAGCCATCTGCCTAGATGTAGAACAGTAGTTCTTAAACCTATGGAAGCATCAGTATCACCTAGAGGGTTTCACTGAGCCCCATCCTCAGAGTTTCTGATTCAGGAAGTCTGCAGTGGGTGAGGCCCAAGAATTTGTATTTCCATTAGGTTCCCATGTCATGCTGATGTTGCCGATTCAAGGACCATACTTGAGAGCCCCTGTTATAGTGGGAAAGAAAACATCAAAAGGGAAAAAAAGAACCCAATGAACACAAAACTTTAGGCTCTTTCTGATGTCTTTTTTCTTTTGACAGTGTGAAAATTGTAATAATTAATTCAAATAATTGTTGCTAAAAGAACAAAATAAAAGGCACAGGTTAAAACAACAACAACAAAAAAGGGTGGGGAGCTGGATGTGGTGGCTCATGCTTGTAATCCCAGCACTTTGGGAGGTTGAGATGGGAGAATGACTTGAGGTTAAGAGTTTGAGAACAACCTGGGCAATATAGCGGAACCCCTTCTCTACAAAAATAAATAAATAAGTAAAAGTAAAATACAAAATAAAACTGCTTATGGCTTTTGCTCTTTATATTAAGCATTTGCAAAATCAGTCTCTATCTGGGTAAATACGTTTAATTTAATTTAATTTAATTTAATTTAATTTATTCACTTTTTGAGATAGAGTCTCACTTTGTCACCCAGGCTGGAGTGCAATGGCTCCATCTCAACTCACTGCAACCTCTGCCTCCCAGACTCAAGCAATTCTCCTGCCTCAGCCTCCTGAGTAGCTGGGATTACAGGTGTGCATCACCACGTCTGGCTAATTTGTGTGTTTTTTGAAGAGATGGGGTTTCACTAAGGCCAGGCTGGTCTCAAACTCCTGACCTCAGGTGATCCACCCGCCTTGGCCTCCCAAAGTGCTGAGATTACAGGCGTGCACCACCATGCCTGGCCTATTTTATTTTATTTTATTTTTTGGCAACAAGGCCTTGCTCTGTCACCCAGGTTGGAGTGCAGTGGCACAATCATGGCTCACTGCAGCTTCGACCTCCTGGGCTCAAGCAGTCCTCCCACCTCAGCCTCCTTAGTAGCTGGGCCTATAGGTGCATGCCACCACACCTGGCTAATTTTTTTTTTTTTTTTTTTTTT
>NW_012116366.1:1848503-1858725 GCF_000951035.1 Colobus angolensis palliatus
TTTTTGAGACGGAGTCTCACTCTGTTGCCCAGGCTGGAGTGCAATGGTGTGATCTTGGCTCACTGCAACCTCCTGGGTTCGAGGGATTCTCCTGCCTCAGCCTCCTGAGTAGCTAGGATTACAGGTGCCCACCACCGTGCCTGGCTAATTTTTGTATTTTTAGTAGAGACGGGGTTTAGCCATGTTGGTCAGGTGGGTCTCGAAATCCTGACCTCAGGTGATTCGCCAGCCTTAGCCTCACAAAGTGCTGAGATTATAGGCCTGAACCAATGTGCCTGGCCTTAATGATGCTTCTTAATCAGAATACAGCTCCTGCTGATTGAATGATAAAACTGTAATTGTGTTGTAATAGTTTTCCCTCTATGAGAGGAAGTATCAGTACAATACTTTCTTTAAATGCTATTAAAAAATAATGCTCCTAAACAAGATTTTAAAATGCCCTACCAGAGACTATAAACAGTGGTTCAAATGTTTGCTTAAAAAAAAAAAGCCAAAAATTACAAAGCTCAGTAATTACTGTCACGTTGGAAGGCTATCATATTAGTGCAATTATCCTGTCATTACCTAAAAGAAGGGTGGGCAAACTACGGACTGTGGGTCAAATATCCACAAACTGCTCCTGTAAATAAAATTACTGGAACACATCTAAACTCACTTTAAGTGTTGTCTACAGCTGCTTTCTTGTGACAGCAGTGTTGGTTAGTTGTAAGAGAATCCATATGACCCACAAAGCCTAAAATATCTATCATCTGAATATATACAGAAAAAGTTTACCAATCCCTGGCCTAAAATAGTTTTGGAGCTCTTATTTTGTTTTTTGTTGAGTTTTAGAAACATGGGAAGTTTTCTGAATAGCATCAATGTTGCAAATTTTAATTTGTTAAAATAGACTTGATTTTTCAGAAATGCCAACAGTCATTTGTGTTAAAGAATGGTAAATGTTAAAATAAATTTTCGGTGCCGCAAGGAAATAGCATTCGAACATCAATTTAATTTTCTTAACAAGGCAATTTTTACTTCTATAGAAGTGTGCAACTCGCGGATGGAGCAATGGCGAGAGCACACCTGAGCAAGGGAGGGGAAGGGGTTTTATTCCTGACACAGGTAGCCCCTACTGCTATGTCATTCCTCTATTGGCTAGGGTTGGACCACATAGTCTAAGCTAATTCCAGTTGACTGTTTTAAAGTGAGCAGGGGTATGAGCTGGAGTGGTAGGGTGAGTTGTTTGGTGTGAAGGACCGTTACAGAACAGGTGACTCAGGATGATTCAGGTCAGAGCAGGTGACCACAGGTGTCTCAGGACGCAGCAGGTGACCAGGGGAATAGATGTGAACTACTGATGAGAAATGGTAGGAAAGGTTGTTTACTGAAACTAGGGGCAAGCAGAAGGAGGAAATTAACCTTTAAAATGGAGAATGAAGAACTGTTGGTAGCTGAACATACTGATACATTGTTTCTTTGGAGAGAATCTCAGAACTCACTGTACTTAACAATTTACAGTCTAAAATCTTCGAAGAGGAATTTATTATATCCTACCATAAATAAGTTGGTTGATCACTTGTTCTGATTCTGTTTCATCCAAAATAAAATGTGGATGTATTTAAAATAACTATACTAATTTTATTATGAGGTTCTTTAAAGGCTTGGAAGCACAAAAGTGGGGTTCCCAGAAATGTCCAAGCAACAGTAGCAGTGTTGACATAAGCATATTTATTGCTTCCTCTGCTTTCTTTAAAAATTGATGCTGAATACAAATGTCCACATAATCCAAAACAACTGGACAAATAAATTGAGCATTATTTGGAGTCATGGAGTACAGAAGAAGTTACATGAGGGAGCTTTTTATTTTACAACTGGGTTGTACTGGCGTTAAACACATAATCCTATATTTAGTTGAACCATCTGGGCAACTCTTAATAAACAGTGAGAACAGACTGTTCTGTGAAGACAGGCACATTTTAAGTGCTCGGGCAACATAAATGCTTTGGCCAGCCTTGAGCCAGTGAGCCAAGTAAAAAATACAAAAATGACCCCTAGAGAAATTCCTATCATCTTACCAGTGTTATTACTAAGCTTGCTGTCCCCCACAGCTTCCTATTCTGAAAATTTTCAAATCTATAGGAAAGTTGCAAGAATAGCAACTCATATATTTGTCATCTTGATTCACCAATTTTGAATGTCTTGCCACATTTACTTCTTTCCCTCTCTCCTTCCCTCCTTCCCTTCTTTCCTTCCTTCCCTCCTTCCTTTTTTCTTTTGTTAAATTCTTTGAGAAGTTGCAGATGCCATGACCTCTTACCCCTGACAGGGTTCAGGATTCGCTACCCCAAAATATGGTGACCTGTCGTATTTAATATTTTGGGCTTTTATTTTGTTCTGTTTTGTTTTGAGGCAGGGTCTCACTCTGTCACCCATGCTAGAGTACAGTGTGGCATGATAACAGCTCACTGCAGCCTTGAACTTCCGGGCTCAAGTGGTCCTCCTGCCTCAACCTTCTGAGTAATTGGGAGTATAGGCAGGTGTCACCATGCTTGGCTCATTTTTTTTTTTTTTTTAAGGTAGATGTGGGGTCTCCCTATGTTGCACAGGGTGGTCTTGAACTTCTGAGCTCAAGCAATCCTCCCACCTCAGCTTCCCAAAGTGTTGGGATTACCCTGACATGAGCCGCAGTGCCAGGCCCATATTTAATATTTTAAGCTGAAGGAATTTGAGAAGTGGTAGATGCAGAAAGGACTCTCTGACCATTCACTAAAACAGGTCATAGGACTCTCAGGCAAGAGGTGCCCTCTCCATTCCCCTTTTCTCTGAAGATGGAGAGATGCCCCCCAAGAGGAATCCGATTGGACAGGCCTTACTGTTTCCCTCAGTTTATTTTCCCTAGCTCATACCCCTTTTGTCCTGCCATATTTTTCACGACTTTCCAATCTCCATCAAACCTAGTGTCTAAACACACAGGTTTAATTGTTTCTTCAGCTCTGGTTTTCCTTATTAAGGCTCCCATATCATATAAAACTTACATTAAATAAATTTATATTCTTTTTTTTTTTTTTTTTTTTGAGACGGAGTCTTGCTCTGCCACCCAGGCTGGAGTGCAGTGGCCGGATCTCAGCTCACTGCAAGCTCCGCCTCCCGGGTTTATGCCATTCTCCTGCCTCAGCCTCCCGAGTAGCTGGGACTACAGGCGCCCGCCACCTCGCCCGGCTAGTTTTTTGTATTTTTTAGTAGAGACGGGGTTTCACCGTGTTAGCCAGGATGGTCTCGATCTCCTGACCTCGTGATCCGCCCGTCTCGGCCTCCCAAAGTGCTGGGATTACAGGCTTGAGCCACCACACCCGGCCAAATTTATATTCTTTTCTCTTGTTAATCTGTCTTTTACTTTTGAGACCTAACCTGACCAAAAAGGGTAGAAGAAAAAATGTTTTTTTCTTTCCTTACCCAGCATGCATAGCCTCATAACCTTTCAAAGAGTTGTCGTTAATTTCCAGGTGATTATGCTTTTTTGTTGTTGATCATTTCATTTTACATTTGTGTGTGTGTGTGTGTGTGTGTGTGTGTGTGTGTGTTGTGACCATATATTTTATTATTCTTGAGTAATTACCCAGAAGTGGAATTGCTAGCTGTTATGGAAAGTATGTGTTTAACTTTATAAGACATGTCACACTAATTTTTTTTAAGAGAGGGGTCTCCCTTTGTTGTCCAGCCTGGTCTTGAACTCCTAGGCTCAAGTAGTCCTTTTGCCTCAGCCTCCTGAGTATCTGAGATGATAGCCAACCTGATTTTTAGAGCAACTGTATCATTTTGTTTTCCTGTAGTCAATGTTTGAGAATTTCAGGTGCTTTTTATCCACATGAACCCTTGAATTTTCTAGTCTTGTGCATTTTAACCATTTTAGTGTATTGCTAACAGTATTGCATTGTGACTTGATTAGCATTTGTCTGTGACTAAAGGTGTTGAGTGTCCTTTCATGGGCTTACTGCATTTATATACCATTTTTGGGTATTGTATGTATTTTTGCCAACTTTTTAAAAATAAACTTAAAGTTTTTTTCCTGGAAATATACAGTCCTCCTAGATTAAACCGGGAAGAAATAGAAGCTCTGAACAGACCAATAACAAGCAGCGAGATTGAAATGGTAATAAAAAATTGCCAACAAAAAATGTCCAGGACCAGATGGATTCACAGCTGAAATCTACCAGACATTCTAAGAAGTGGTACCAATTCTGTTGACACTGTTCCAAAAGATAAAGAGGGAATCCTTCCTAAATCATTCTATGAAGCCAGTATCACACTAAAACCCAAACCAGGAAAGGATATAACAAAAAAAGAAAACACAGACCAATATATCTGATGAACATAGATGCAAAAATCCTCAACAAAATACTAGCTAACTGAATCTAACAGCACATCAAAAAGATAATCCAGGCTGGGTGCTGTGGCTCATGCCTGTACTCCCAGCACTTTGAGAGCCTAAGGTGGGTGGATTACCTGAAGTCAGGAGTCTGAGACCAGCCTGGCTAACATGGCAAAATCCCATCTCTACCAAAAATACAAAAAAATTAGCTGAGTGTTGTGGCACGCGCCTGTAGTCCTACCTACTCGGGAGGCTGAGGCAGGAGAATCACTTGAACCTGGGAGGCAGAGGTTGCAGTGAACCGAGATCCTGTCACTGTACTCCAGCCTGGGCAACAGATCAAGACACTGTCACACACAGAAAAAAAGATAACCCACCATGATCAAGTGAGTTTCATACCAGGGATACAGGGATGGTTTAATGTATGCAAATCAATAAATGTGATACACCACATAAACAGAATTAAAAACAACTATGTGATCATCTTAATGGACACAGAAAAAGCATTTGACAAAATCCAGCATCCTTTTATGATTAAAACCCTCACAAAATTGACATAGAAGGGACATATCTTAAGGTAATAAAAGCCATCTATGACAAATCCACAGCCAACATTGTACTGAATGGTGAAAAGTTGAAAGCATTCCCCCTGAAAACTGGAACAAAACAAGGATGCCCTCTTTCACCACTTCTATTCAACATAGTACCAGAAGTCCTAGCCAGCACACTCATAGGGGAGAAAAAAATCAAGGGCATCCAATTGGTAAAGAGGAAATCAAACTGTCGCTATTTCCTGATGATACGATCGCATACCTAGAAAACTCTAAAGACTCATCCAAAAAGCCCCTAGAACTGATAAATGAATTCAGTAAAGCTTCAGAATACAAAAATCAGTGTACACAAACCAGTAGTACTGCTATACAGCAACAGCGACCAAGCTGGGAATCAAATCGGTAACTCAACCCATTTTACAATAGCTGCAAAACAAAACAAAAAACTTAGGAATATACCTAACCATGGAGATGAAAGACCTCTACAAGGAAAACTACAAAACACTGCTGAAGGAAATCACGGATGACATAAACAAATGGAAACACATCCCATACTCATGGATGGGTAGAGTCAATATTGTGAAAATGACCATACTGCCAAAAGCAATCTACAAATTCAATGCCATTCCCATCATTCTTCCCAGAACTAAAAAAAAATCCTAAAATTATATGGAACCAAAAAGAAACCATACAACCAAAGCAAGACTAAGCAAAAAGAAGAAATCTGGAGGCATCACATTACCTGACTTCAAACTATACTATAAGGCTATAGTCACCAAAACAGCATGGTATTGGCATAAAAATAGGCACATAGACCAGCAGAGCAGAATAGAGAACCTAGAAAGCCAAATACTTACAGCCAACTGATCTTTGACAAAGCAAACATAAAGCAGGGAAAGGACATCCTATTCAACAAATGGTGCTGGGATAATTAGTAAGCTACATGTAAAATAATGAAACTGGATTCTCATCTCTTACCTTATAAAAAATCAACTTAAGATGAATCAAAGATTTAAATATACAACCTGAAACCATATAAATTCTGAAGGATAACATCAGAAAAACCCTTCTAAACATTGGCTTAGTCTAAGACTTCATGACTGAGAAGCCAAATGCAAGTGCAACAAAAACAAAGATAAATAGATGGGACTTAATTAAACTAAAAAGCTTCTGCACAGCAAAAGAAATAATCAGCAGAGTAAACATACAATCCTGACTAGACATGCTGGCTCACACCTGTAATCCCAGCACTTTGGAAGGCCGAGGCGGGTGGATCACCTGAGGTCAAGAATTTGAGATTGGCATGGCCAATGTGGTGAAATCCCATCTCCATTAAAAATACAAAAATTATCCAGGCATGATGGCAGGGGCCTGTAGTTCCAGCTACTTGGGACGGTGAGGCAGGAGAATCACTTGAACCCAGGAGGTGGAGATTGCAGTGAGCTGAGATTGCACCACTGCACTCCAGCCTGGGTGACAGAGCGAGACTCTGTCTCAACAAACAAAGACACAAACAAACAGACAATCCACAGAGTGGGAGAAGGTCTTTGCAAACTATGCGTCTGACAAAGGACTAATGTCCAGAATCTACAAGGAACTCAAATTAGCAAGGAAAAAACAATCCCATTAAAAAGTGGGCTAAGGACATGAATAGACAGTTCTCAAAAGAAGATATACAAATGGCTAATAAACATATAAAAAATGTGTGACATCACTAATTATTAGTGAAATGCAAATCAAAACCACAATACGATACCATCAACAACAACCATAATTAAAAAATCAAAAAATAATAGATGTTGGCATAGATGTGGTGAAAAGGGAACACTTTTACACTGCTAGTGGGAATGTAAACTAGTACAACCACTATGGAAAACAGTGTGGAGATTCCCTAAAGAATGAAAAGTAGATCTACCATTTGATCCAGCAATCCCATTACTGGGCATCTACCCAGAGGAAAATAAGTCATCATATGAAAAAGACGCTTGCACATGCTTGTTTATAGCGGCACAATTCGCAATTGCAAAAACTATGGAACCAGCCCAAATGCTCATCAATCAACGAGTAAATAAAAAGTAGTTGTGTATCTATACCATAGAATACTACTCAGCCATAAAAGGAAACGAAACAATGGCATTTGCAGCAACCTCTGTGGTTCTTTCCTGCCCACGTTAATAAATTTGCACACCATTTCCTCTATTAATCTGGCTGGGCACAGTGGTTTACTTCTGTAATCCCAGCACTTTGAGAGCTGGTGGCTGGTGGATCACTTGAGCTCAGCAGTTTGAGACCACTTTGGGTAAGACAGTGAGATCTCATCTCTATAAAATATTTTTAAAAAATTAGCCAGGTATGGAGGTGCTTGCCTGTGTCCCAGCTACTCAGGAGGCTGAGGTAGGAGCATGGCTTCAGCCTGGAAAGTTGAGGCTGCAGTAAGCCATGATCACACCACTGCACTCTAGCCTAGGTGCCACAGGGAAACCTTGTCTCAGAAAAAGAAAAAAACAAATCTGCCTTTTGTCAGCTGATTTTTCAGTGAACCTTCAGAGGGTGAAGAGAAAGTTTTCCCTTCACTCCTACAAAAACTACAGAGGTGAAGTACCATTTTCATCACACATATCAAGGGTACATACTACCAGCATAACTTCTCACTGTTGATGTTTATCTTGATGACCTACCTGAGGTCATAGTTGCCAGGTTTCTTACATTTTACTACTTTTATCTTTTCACAGAAGTCCAGCAATCATATATATATACATATATATGTATATATACACACACACATATATATATATGTATATATATATATATGTATATGTGTGTGTGTATATGTGTGTGTGTGTGTGTGTACATATAAAATACATGAATTCATAGGGAAGAGGTTCCAGCAGCTCAGGCTCCTTCCCACTGGTTCTCACACAGTGTCTTCTCCTGGTGGAGATGGTTCGTGCTTCAGTTGAATCCAGGTACCTTTCTCTTTGGCTTCCTTCTTTTTCTGATCATTTTCCTTCACGTGTTTCAGGAAACTATCTCAGCTTGCAGAGTGCTTAATGTGCTTAATACCCACATTAATTCTCTTGGCAGGAATCTTGCCCTTAACTTATTTGTTTACAGCGATGCCAACAGCATGCTGGGGAACATTGTAGGCTCTTCCACTTTAGCCATGGTGACACTTGTGGGGCATTCCTTTTTGAACAGTGCCCACTCCCTTGATGTCTACAATATCACCTTTCTTACAGATTTGTTCCCAGAACCACGCCGGGTCTGGCTGCATTTTCTCGGGCCCACCAATAATGAGAAGCAGACAAACTAGGAAAGAAGGGAATTTATTGCTATAAGCAGACACAGGGAGAAGGCCGGAGATAATTCCACCAGACCAATTCAAAGTGTTACAATTTTCTTAGTGCTTATGTAGGTTGAGGTTATGAGCCTAAGAGCAGTCTAACATTCACCTAAGTCTATTGGCAACTAATTTTGTTGCAACTAGAAGATCAGAGGCAAAAAATGCTTGCTAAGTCCGATTAAACTGTGGGGGCCTCAGTACTTTCAAGGCCTGTCTACTGTGGTACCAGAGTGATTATTTCTATCTTATCTGCTCTACAGCTTGGTCTGGCAAGCTGCCTTAGACTCTCCAATGCATCTATTCAAACAGCTGCCTCTGTTATCTTGACTCGTCTCAGATTTCGTTGACTCCTGACACAAGGAAAGTATGACTGTCTCTATTATTTTGGTTTGCTCCAGGTTAGGGAGAAGCCCATGCAAGGCTTCTACTGACCATATGTTTCATTCCTAGCTTTGATGTCTGGGTACTGATTTCCCTAGGTTTAACTATTTGCTCAATGTTAAGGCAGTGCTATGGAAACCTGTCTGTCTAACTGGAGTGCTATGCAGGCCTGTGTGTGTGACTGTCATGCAGCCCTGTCTGTGCGATTGTCAGGGAGAATTGGCCTGCCACAGATTCGCATATACATGGCCAAAGGAACAACTCCACGTTTTCTAAAAGGCCTAGAGAACATCTACCAGGTGCCTCTCCTCTTTCCCTTTGTGTTCGTTATTTTGGTGAATTACTGGTTCCAGCCAAAAGGCCATTTTATTACTTTCAAAATATGTGGTTTTATTTTTTTCATTCTTATACATTTCCAAAATAATGTTTCTAAAAAATAATAACTGACCTTTAGTACTCCCAACCTCATTATTTTCCTTTCCCAAAATTTCCTTCAGTAGAAATATAAACAAGTTCACCCAAATTAGTCACTGAAGCTCTTCAACTTTCCTTTTCCTTTTCATTATGAATGTCAAGTCTGTGCCAATCATTGTGTGTGTGACAGTGACCACAACATACTCTATGCCCTCAAGAAACTCATCCTCTAGGAGGTGGCCAAAGCAGTAAGGGGTGCAAACACAGTGTGACATGTGCTATAACAGAGGAAGTTCAGTAGGTTATGTCTCATTGGTGTCAGGGAAGGCTTCTTGGAGGAAAGCACTTCTTTTTTTTAATTTATTTTTTGTTGTTATACTTTAAGTTCTAGGGTACATGTGCACAACATGCAGGTTTGTTACATATGTATACATGTGCCATGTTGGTGTGCTGCACCCATTAACTCGTCATTTACATTAGGTATATCTCCTAATGCTATCACTCTCCACTCCCTCCATCCCACATCAGGCCCTGGTGTGTGATGTTCCCCACCCTGTGTCCAAGTGTTCTCAGTGTTCTATTCCCACCTACGAGTGAGAACATGTGGTGTCTGGTTTTCTGTCCTTGCAATAGTTTGCTCAGAATGATGGTTTCCAGCTTTATCCATGTCCCTACAAAGGACATGAACTCATTCTTTTTTATGGCTGCATAGTATTCCTTGGTGTATATGTGCCGCATTTTCTTTATCCAGTCTATCATTGATGGACATTTGGGTTGGTTCCAAGTCTTTGCTATTGTGAATAGTGCCACATAAACATACGTGTGCATGTGTCTTTTTAGCAGCATGATTTATAATCCTTTGGGTATATACCCAGTAATGGGATGGTTGGGTCAAATGGTATTTCTAGTTCTAGATTCTTGAGGAATCGCTACACTGTCTTCCACAAGGGTTGAACTAGTTTATAGTTCCCACCAACAGTGTAAAAGTGTTCCTATTTCTCCACATCCTCTCCAGCACCTGTTTTTCCTGACTTTTTTTTTTTTTTTTTTTTAATGGCTTTATTGAAATATAATTGAGATACAGTACAACTTTTTTTATTGTGACATTAATGAATAATGTAACCCTTTACATTTAAAAGCCTCTTTTTAAAAAAAAAAAAAAAAAAGTTTTTTTTTTTTCCC
>NW_012116366.1:1859470-1861311 GCF_000951035.1 Colobus angolensis palliatus
AGCACCATTTATTAAATAGGGAATGCTTTCCCCATTTCTTGTTTTTGTCAGGTTTGTCAAAGATCATATGGTTGTAGATGTGTGGTATTATTTCTGAAGGCTCTGTTCTGTTCCATCGGTCTATATATCTGTTTTGGTACCAGTACCATGCTGTTTTGGTTACCATAGCCTTGTAATATAGTTTGAAGTCGGGTAGTATGATGCCTCCAGCTTTGTTCTTTTTGCTTACGATTGTCTTGGCAGTGTGGGCTCTTTTTTGCTCCATATGAACTTTAGTTTTTTCCAATTCTGTGAAGAAAGTCATTGGTATCTTGATGGGGATGGCATTGAATCTATACATTACTCCCATTCACAATTGCTTCAAAAAGAATAAAATACCTAGGAACCCAACGTACAAGGGATGTAAAGGACCTCTTCAAGGAGAACTACAAACCACTGCTCAATAAAATAAAAGAGGACATAAATAAATGAAAGAACATTCCATGCTCATGGATAGGAAGAATCAATATGGTGAAACTGGCCATACTGCCCAAGGAAAACACTTCTAAGCAGGGACCTGAATGAGAAGGAGTTAGCCAGAGTAAGCTGGAAAAACAGAGCTCCAGGCAGAGAAAGTGGCTTCTACAAAGACTAGTAAGAAAAACCATTGTATGTATGGTGTTGGGTATTTAGGCAGTTTATGAGGATTAGAGCCCAAGGCAAACTAATCAGAGCAGTCTGAGCTGTGTGAGGTCTGCAAAATTAATCAGGCTCACAGAGATATGAGTGTGGGAGTATGGTTAGGCCCCTCACTCATGCCTGTGGGCAATTTTTTTTTTTTTTTTTTTTGAGGCAGGGTCTTGCTTTGTTGCCCAGGCTGGAGCACAGTGTTCTAATCAAGGCTCACTGCAGCCTTGACCTCCCAGGCACCAGCGATCTTCTGACCTCATCCTCCTGAGTACTTGGGACCTCGGTTGTGTACCACCATCCCTGGCTAATTTTTTATTTTTTTGTTTTTTGTTTTGTTTTGTTTTGGTAGAGACAGGGTCCCACTGTGTTGCTCAGGCTGGTCTCGAACTCCTGGGCTCAAGTGAACTTCCTTTCTCAGCTCCCAGTGAGTTAAGATTACAGGTGTGAGCCACAATGCCTGGCCTACCCACACATTTCTGCATGAATTTCCTTTCAGGAGAGTGGGAAAATGATGAAAATTGTGTGTTATATAAGGTTTTGCCTAATGGGTGAGAACCACTGGTGTAGACCATGCTGAAGACAATCGGGAGCCCCTGAAAACGTTCAAGCAGGGGAGTGACATGATCAGACCTGCATTTTGGGAAGATCGCTCTGGCTGTAATGTGGAGAACAGATTGTAAGAAGCCAGCCAAAGTAGCATGAAGACCAGCTGGGTGGCTGTTGCCATATTCCAGGTGAGAAATGAGTATGGCCTGAAGTAAGGTGTTAGTAACAGAAATAAAGAAAGAACATAATGATATTTTCTCCCTAGATTCTCTAAAGAGTTAGCTTCACTTTTCCCAGAAATATATGCTGTCAAGATGAAATGAATGGTAATATTTCAGACATCCTGAAAGATAATGGGGAAATACAGTTATGTGTCGCATAATGACATTTTGATCAATGATAGACCAAATATAATAGTGGTTCCATAAGACTATAATAGTAGTGTTACAGCTCTTTTAGAATTTGTCAAGCAGGCTTTTTGGTTTTTGCCAGAAAGCCCAGAATAAAAGAAAAGACTCTGAGCACTTTGTGAGGCCAAGGTGGGTGGATCACTTGAGGTCAGGAGTTTGAGACCAGCCTGGCCAACATGGTGAAACCCCGTCTCTACTAAAAATACAAAAATTAGC
>NW_012116366.1:1862128-1862628 GCF_000951035.1 Colobus angolensis palliatus
CGTCTCTACTAAAAATACAAAAATTAGCCAGGCGTGGTAGTGGGCACCTGTAATCCCAGCTACTCGGGAGGCTGAGACAGGAGAATTGCTCGAACTCAGGAGGTGGAGGTTGCAGTTGAGCCGGGATCATGCCACTGCACTGCAGCCTGGGCAACAGAGTGAGACTCCGTCCTCCACCCCACTCCCAAAAAGACTATAATACTGTATTTTTATTCTACCTTTTCTGTGTTTAGATATGTCTAGATACATGAATACTTACCATTGTGTTATAGTTGCCTACAGTATTCAGTACAGTAATATGCTGTACAGGTTTGCAACCTAGGAGCGATAGGCTATCCCCCCTGTCATCTGGATGTGCAGTGGGCTATACCACCTAGGTTTGTGTAAGTGCAGTCTGAGATGTTTGCACTATGATGAAATTGCTTAACAATGAATTTCTGAAAACACATTCTCAATATTAAGTGACACATGACAGTATGTTTACAACAGGGATGTTTCCC
>NW_012116366.1:1862833-1872928 GCF_000951035.1 Colobus angolensis palliatus
TGGTGAAGAGGTTTGAATCCTCACACTCTGACATTTAAGAGCCCCGGCCTTAGGCAAAATCCCTCAACTTCTCTAAGCCCCAGTTTATTTTTCAGTGAAATGGGGATTTCAACTGTTGCTACCACGTTGTAATTTCATGAACATAGATATCCACTTCACCCACTTTTTAGACCAGCCCTGGCTCTAAGTAGAGACAATTTCAAAAGCAAATTGTTCAGTTATCTTTTGAGTAGTAGTATTAAATTTATACTCAACCATCTACATGATCAGAGTTTGACCCATTTGTGACAAATTTCGGACAATTCTAGGATTAGAATGGCTGCCTATAATTTTAGGTTACAGAAGAGAGTGAAACTTATCTGTTGGCACCAGGTTTTAACCCAATGGTAGATGTTCCCTTCTTATAATTTGTTGACATTTTGGGTGATCATGAAGAAGTACTTTCTAAGGACTTGGGAATGAGGATATAAGATTGCCCTCTGAGAATAAACTGTAGGATCAGAGCAGAAAAATATTAAATTTTCTGAAGGAGACAGGTTGACTCTTAGGCCAGCTAAAATGTCAGCAATATAATTAAATATATATTAATATATCTAAAGATATCAGTCAAAAAAGGATTGATTGGCCTAGGTAAACATACAGACAAAACTGGCAGTACCTCTCCAAGTTTACAGTAGGGGAAAGAAAGTCTTAACCATTAGCATACATATTTCTTTCTTTCTGTTTTTGTTTTGTTTTGTTCTGAGGCAGGGTCTCACTCTGTCACCCAGACTGGAGTGCAGTGGCATGATCTTGGCTCACTGTAGCCTCTGTCTACCGGGTTCAAGCGATTCTCCTGCCTCAGCTCCCCAAGTAGCTGGGATTGCAGGAGTGTGCCACCAGGCCTGGCTAATTTTTGTATTTTTAGTAGACAGGGTTTCACCATGTTGACCAGGCTGGTCTCGAACTTGATCTCAGGTGATTTCCACCCATCTCGGCCCCTCAAAGTGTTGGGCTTACAGGCGTGAGCCACCGCACCCAGCCTAAAGTCCCTTTTGCCATGTAAAGTAACACTCACAGGTTCTGTGGGCATCTTTGAGGGACTTCTTCAGTGTGCCACGGGGTCTTCTAGCCCATTTCCATATATCTGATTATCTATCTTTATTGTTACTGCTGAGCAGGATTCAGATTATGACTTGACTTCCCACATAGGCTGTCTACGGAGAGAAAATGCACAGAGCATTCAGACCTTGAAGTTTCTGTCCCCATGATAGAGATTTCTCATGGTAAGTTAGTAAAGTGTCTTCTGATGGTGAATTGGCTTCTCTTTGCCTTGACATCAAGGAGAAAATGCACTAATCAGGCAAGTGAGAAAATTCTCATCCATGTGAGAGTTTAATTTCTCATTGTAAATGAATAAAGTGGCATTTGGATGTCTGGGATCTGTCAGGGCCTACACCTGGGACATTGGCAGGACTGTTTGTGGGCCATATCCTGAAAAGTGGACATCCAACTATGGTGCTCTGGTACCTCCTGCATGGCCTCTGCGGTCTTCCTTGGATGACACCTTGACTGCTTCATGGTCAGGTCTCTCTCCTCTGATTCCTAGATCACCCACTCAAGAGGATGAAGTAATGTTGTCCCTAATTTTTATTTATATATATATATGTAGAGAGAGAGAGAGTTTTACATTGAGTTTCTGGCCAAAGGACCTAACTAATATTTTTTAATGTAGAGAAAAACTCCTTTAGAAAATATTTCAATGGACATTAGAGTTTTGTTTTGTTTTGTTTTTTAAGACAGGATCTTGCTCTGTCACCCAGGTTGAAGTGCAGTGGTGCAATCTTGGCTCACTAGAACCTCTGCCTCCCAAGCTCAAGTGATCCTTCGGCCTCAGCCTTCCAAGTACCTGGGATCACAGGTGCCCACCACCATGCCTGTCTAATTTTTTTGTATTTTTGGTAGAGACAGGGTTTCACCATGTTGCCTAGGCTGATCTCAAACTCCTGTTCTCAAGTGATCCACCTGTCTCAGCCTCCCAAATTGCTGGGATTATAGGTATGAGCCACCACGCCAAGCTTGTTTTGTTTTTTTGAGACAGAGTCTTGCCCCATTACCCAGGCTGAGGTGCAGTGGCACAACCACGGCCCACTGTAGCCTCAACCTCCTAGGCTCAAGTGATCCAACCACCTCTGCCTCCTGAACCACTATGCCGAGTTAATTTTTAAATTTTTTGTAGGCATGAGATCTCACAATGTTGCCCAGGCTAGTCTTGAACTCCTGGCCTCAAGCGATCCTGTCCGCTCAGCCTCCCGAAGTGCTGGGATTACAGGAGTGAGCCATAATGCCCAGCCTAAAACATGCTTTTAATTAACTTAAAAAAAGTGGGCCGGGCGCGGTGGCTCAAGCCTGTAATCCCAGCACTTTGGGAGGCCAAGATGGGCGGATCACGAGGTCAGGAGATCGAGACCATCCTGGCTAACACAGTGAAACCCCGTCTCTACTAAAAAAAAATACAAAAAATTAGCCAGGGCGCCTGTAGTCCCAGCTACTCGGGAGGCTGAGGCAGGAGAATGGCGTGAACCCAGGAGGCGGAGCTTGCAGTGAGCTGAGATCCGGCCACAGCACTCCAGCCTGGGCGGCAGAGCGAGACTCCATCTCAAAAAAAAAAAAAAAAAAAAGTGAATAAAATGTATAGTAAAATTGAAATCAGAGTGCTTTTGAAACAAATGAAATGTAGGTAACCTAGGTGGTTATCAATGGTCATATCAGAAGATTGAAAATATGGACATTATAAATGTCAAACTATAAGAAACTTGAAAATTCTTTTAGGAATGTGAAGGTGACTTAGAGCTAGCAGGTGCTTTTCACTGTGTGCATCAAGCGGATTGGAATAAATATTTCCCCGGGTGTAACAATCTCCTAAGCTTTCTCTCCTACACAGTGAAATTACTACAATTTAATATTCAGTGTTACCAACACCTTCCCTTACATAATAAGGAAATTAAAGCATAAAGTAGGAAAAACAAGCTGGATATATTGAGACAGCGCTGGATCAACACTTCCTGGAAGGTGGGAGGACAGATTTATTCTAACCTCTGAGCCTCCTGATTCAAACATTTGTTTGGTTGTCCTTGGCCTAGGATGCCTTTATTTTTGGCCTGGTGAACACCTCCTCATTCTCCAAGATTCACATTCAGTATCAGCTTCTCTGTGAAGGCTTCTTTCACCCTAAGGGTAAGTTGACCGTTTTCCCATCTTCTTTGTTAACACTGCGTACTCTGTATTTTTTGCAAATATATCTTACTTTTCGCTATATGTGAGCTTCTTGAGGTCAGGGATTTAAATATATATACGTATTTTATTTACTTAACATAGTACTTACTAAGTGCCCAGTGCTATTCCAAGCACTACTTAAGTATTCGGTCATTTAATCCTTGTAATAGTCCCATGAGGTTTATTATTATCTCCATTTTGTAGATGAGGAACCTGAAGTGTAGAGTGTTCAGTAACTTTATTCCTCCTTGTTTCACCAGAACCTAAAGGTAATTCTTTGCATACAGTAGGCATTCATTCATTCAATAAATATTTATTGAATACTATATATACATATATATATATGTATATATATTCTTCTAAATGCTAAGATACAGCAATGAAAAAAGATGAAAAAAAACCACCACCCTTTTGGAGCTCACATTTTGGTTGTCAGAATAAGCAAAAAAAAAAAAAAAAGAGATAAATAAAATAAACATTTGTTCCATAGGTGGCAATAAATTCTGCAGAAAAAAAAAAGCCAGTAAGTGGGAAAAGGAGCCCTTGGAATTGCAATTTTGGATGGGTTAACAGGGAAGGGCTCACTGAGAAGGAGATATTTGAGGGAAGGAGGTGAGTGAGTGAGTGAGTCATATCTAGGGGAAGAACATCCCAGGAACAGCTAGTACAAAGGTCCTGAGGCGCCTGGAATGTTCCAGGAACAGCAAAGGGTGGGGAGCGTGCTCCTAGAATAGAACAGGAAAGTGGGAAAGAAGTCGAGGATGAGGTTGGGAGGGAATGGGCAGTGAGCAGAGCATGTAGGGCATTAAAATAAATTTTCAAGTTGAACTTTTACTAAAAATACCTTTGGAGGTTTTTTTTTTTTTCTTCCAGCCTAGATCATGCTTTTCTTTTTTTCTTTTCTTTTTTTTTTTTTTGAGACAGGGTCTCACTCTGTGACCCAGGCTGGAGGGCAGTGGTGTGATCTTGGCTCACTGCAACCTCCACCTCTTAGGCTCAAGCGGTCCTCCTGCCTCAGCCTCCCTAGTAGCTGGGACTACAGGTGTGCACTATCATGCCTGGCTAATTTTTGTATTTTTTGTAGAGATGGGGTTTCATGATGTTGTCCAAGCTGATTTTGAACTTCTGGACTCAGGCAATCCACCCTCCTCGACTTCCCTAGTAGCTGGGACTACAGGTGTGCAATATCATGCCTGGCTAATTTTTGTATTTTTTTGTAGAGATGGAGTTTCATCATGTTGCCCAAGTTGGTCTCGAACTCCTGGGCTCAAGCGATCCACCGACCTCAGCCTCCCAAAGTTCTGGGATTACAGGCCTGAGCCACCACATCCAGCCCTTTGGAGGGCTTGGAGGGTTTTTGAGCAGAAGAGTGATCTTCTTGAATTTATGTTTTTATCAGTATCACTCAGGCTTCTGTGTTTTATACTTGTTATCTGTTTTGTGTGTGTGTGTGTGTGTGTGTGTGTTTTGAGACAGGGCCTTGCTCTGTTGCCCAGGCTGGAGTGCAGTGGTGCAATCATAGCTCACTGCAGCCTCAAACTCCTGGGTTTAAGAGATCTTTGTGCCTTGGCCTCTCAAAGTGCTGAGATTAGAGTCATGAGCCACTGTGCCTGGTCCAGGCTTCTGTGTCAAGAAGAATCTCAGCATGTCAAAGATGGAAGCTGGCAGACTAGTTTGGAGGTTCCCACAGTAATTTAGGTAAAAGACAGCAGTGGTAGTAGTGGAAGTGGTGAGAATTGGTCAGATTCTGGACATATGCTGAAGGTTAATCAGACAGATCTGCTGATAGGTCAGATGTGAGGTGTGGGAGGAAAAGAAGCATCCAGTATGACTTCAAGGCTTTGAACTCTGCAACTGGAGAAGAGAAGAAAAGGAACAGGTTTGGTGATAGCGCAGCGGTAAGCAGCAATCGGGAGTTGAGTTTAGGACTTGTTAAACTTGAGATGTGATAATACTAAGGAGGCAGCTGGATGTGTGAATCTGGGGTATAGGGGAGACATGCAGACTGGACACTGTTAGCACATCCTAGATGATAGTTCAACTCATGAGATTAGAGGAGATTGCCGAATGAGTCAGTCAAGATGGAAAAGAGAAGAGGTGCAAGGGCTGAATCTTGGGATGCTCCAAGTTTTGGAGGTCAGAGAGATGAACAGGACCCAACAGAGAAGACTGACAATGAGCAGCCAGAGCAATAGGGGAAAGGTTGGATAAGTGCCCTTCTAAAAGCTATATGGAAAGTGGTTCAGAAGGGAAGAGTAATCACATTTTACTCATTGATCAAGTAAGATGAAAATTGAGGCTTGGCTGTTGGATATAGCAACAGAGAAGTGGAGGAGACCTTGACAAAAGCAATTTAATTGAAGTGGATTGGATACATAACTGACTATATTAGGTTTAAGAGAGATATTGGACATGGGGAATATAGACAACCCCTAAGAAAGAAAAAAATGGAGGTAGTAGCCAAAGGAGGAAGTGAGGTCAACAGAGGATTTTTCAAAAATGGGAGAAATAATGTTCATAGATTGGTGGAAAAGATCCAGGGGAAAGGGATGAGCTGATGCAGGTGATTGAGAGGAGAACTGCTGGAGTGATGTCCTTGAGTAGGTGGTGTCCGGTTTACAAGGAGAGCGGTGGCCTTTTCTTTTCTTTTCCTTTCTTTTCTTTTCTCTCTCTTTCTTTCTTCTTCTTCTTCTTTTTTTTTTTTTTTGGTATTTTTTTGTAGAGATGGGATTTCACCATGTTGCCCAGGCTGGTGTTGAACTCCTGGCATCATGCAATCTGCCTGCCTCTGCCTCCTGAAGTGCTGGGATTGCAGGCATGAGCCATCAAGCCCAGCCAGCGGTGGCCTTTTCTAGGGGCACAGAGTGTTCCTCTACAGTCACAGGAAGGAAGCCCAGAATATGGGCATGATGCAGTGGTGGGTGTTTGTGGGAGCTCTCTTCTGATTCATTCTATTTTCTCAGAGAAATAGGAAGCAAGGGCATCAGAACGATGAGGGGAGGTGAGTAAGTATTTGAGGTTTGAGGACAGAGAAGGTGTGAAATAGTCACCCAGGAGAGTGGGAGAATAAAAGGGCCAGGGAAATTCAGCATGATTGTTAGCCGCATTAAGGGCCTACTCAAAACTTATGATCATGAATTTAAAGTGAGATCTCTTAGTATGGTTTGATTCTTCACTAGTTGCATTTGGCTGCACAGGTGTACGACTGGACTATGCGGAATGTCTTCTTTAACAAAGGTCATTGTTTAGTCAAGTGAGTATCTCAGTGTCAGAGGGGGCAAGGGAGCTAAGGGTACATGCAATATAATATAAGTGAATTTAAGCTGGGTGAGGTATCAAATGAGCGCATACATGAAAGAATAAATTGTTTCCCCACTTAGAATGCATTTTTTTTTTTCTTTTTAGAGTGGGGTCTTGCTGTGTCACCCACGTTGGAGTACACTGGCATGATTATAGCTCACTGTGGCCTCAACCTCTTGGGCTCAAATAGTCCTCCCACCGGAGCCTCCCAAGTTACTGGGACCACAGGCATGAGACACCTCACCCAGTTCTGGAATTCATTTTTTGTCTCCTGTCCATTGCTTCAAACTCACTTAATTCTTAGGGGTCCATATAAGAACTGTACCCCCCAGAAAACAAGCTTAGTGTTAAGCTAGTAAACATTGCTCTTGGATCAGAATAATTTAAGAGGAGCAAATTGTATATCATAGGTCCTGGTGTACAGGGGTTATTCTGTTAAAATTTTTCCTTAGATTGTTCAGAATTCTTCTTCCATTCAAATTTTAGCTCATTCTGGGAGCAAAACACACTGACCCAGGGTAGATGCTGGAGAGTGACTCACAGAAGTTTCCACAAACATACAACTTTTTTTTCTTTTCCTTTTTGGCCAGGACTCACTATTTTTATTAGTGTCTGGTAAATGATACTTGAGTAGATCCTAATTAGGGGTGTGTGCCAAAGAGCATGATGGTGAGGGGACCCTTATTACCTTTGGGTTCCTGTTTGGCTTCATATTTGTATTCAGCAGGCCAAAAGAGAGGCAAATGCTACCATCTGTCCTTGGCCAGGGAAAACATATTTACAATGCAGACTCTCCTTTCACTAATCCAAGCTGGAGATCAGACAGAACCAAGAAGCAACGTGGAAGACCAACCAATCTTTCTTAGGAACCTAACCACATCAGCACACCCACCATTTCCACCTCCCTATAATTTAAATATAGTACAAAATAAATGCTCTGTCTACCTTGCTCTACATAGCCATCAGTCCATGCATAGCACAGCCACTCCCTGACCAAAGCCGTGTTACTGTATGCGGCCAGGGACCTTGGTGAATATGGGGTGTGTGTGGTGTGTGTGTGTGTGTGTGTATGTGTGTGTCTGCTATTTTAAAACTAGTGGCCTAAAAATAGTTGTGTACACATAGAAAATGCATGCTGGTTGAGTGGCTGAGTTCAGGATTGCCAAACCCCAGAACTCTTAGCCTGGGAGGATGGCAAGTATAATACATCTTATTCTATTACCTGAATATCTTAACCAAGGGACAATCAAAAGGATTCCAATATACAGGCACTCCTTCTCAGACCAGTGGTTCTCAACAGGGGCAGGACCACTTTTCGGACATGGTTTGGGAATTATGGGTGCATTTTTGGTTATCACAGTGATTGAGGGTGTGCTCAGTGGTATTTGGTGGCTGGGGCCAAGACTGACAGATGTGTGGAACAGTTCCATAGAACAAAGAAACTGTTCTGCCCGACTTTCAGATGCCCTGCAGGGCATTGATATGGATGAAAAATCTATTTATAATTATTTCAACATAGACCCTAACTCCAATTTTCTTTCTTCTTTATTTTATACTTATGGCATTACGCAAATTAAAAATTTTTTTTCCTTTTCAAAATTAGATTATATGATGTATGAATTTCATTTAAAATCATGAAGGCAATGTTTTGTTATACAAAGGGGATAATGAGTGTGATATGATGGAAAACTACCATGCTAGATACTTATATGTATCCAGACATCCTTCCTTGACAAATTTACAGGTTGTCTATAACTGCATCTAACCTTATTCATAAAAGGTAGCAATGCATCAAACCCTGCAGTCCACATTTAAATCCTAAGGTGTGAAGAGTCTTGGTTGGGAACTAGCTGTGATTCCTCCTCCTTATCCCAATTAGGAGGGAACTAAAAACAGGAACTACCCACATTTTTTAGGGAAAAGGGAATCACAGTAAAAATGTGTGTGAGGATGGGAAATAAGAAGCTCCAGTTGGTGACAGGAGCAAGGGAAAGGAGAGTTCGGGGCTGGCCATCAAATTAAGTAGAAAGCCCCATCAGGGACAGAGACGAGATTTCTCTTCTAGACCTCCGCCTCCAAATACTCCCCTGCCACAGATGTACACACACAGCCCATTGTTGTCTCTAGAAATGTCAACTGCAAGTCACAGTTACTCCATAGACACCACAAACAGACTCCCTTTGTTCTCAGGATATGTGTTTACACCAGAATATGTCATCCACTCAGCTCCAGACATTCCACTGAATAAAGGTGCCAAGGGAAAGTTTTGGAAAGGTTTTCAAAAGAAGATCTAGGGCTGAGTGCAGTGACTCATGCCTGTAATCCTAGCACTTTGGGAGGCCGAGGCAGGTGGATCACTTCAAGACCAGCCTGGGCAATATGGCAAACCCCTATCTCTACTGAAAAAAAAATTAGTCAGGTGTGGTGGCACAGTGCCAGGCTGAGGTGGGAGGATCACCTGAGCCCAGGAGGTGGAGGTTGCAGTGAGCTGAGATTATGCCACTGCACTCCAGTCTGGGCAACAGAGTAAGACTCTGTGCCCCCAACCCCTCCCCACCGCCAACCAAAGAAAGATCCTGGGAGGCAAATGGTTTATTAATCAAGACCCTACAATTACAAGGATATGAGGCCTTTTCCCATAATTAGGGTGAAGCAGCTGCAAATAATCACAGCAGGAGGGAGTAATGCATGACACCACCTTTTTTTTTTTTTTTTTTTCCTGCAATGACCTCCTGTCACATCTGCTGCCATGTTTTATGCTAGAAACTGCAGTGGAAAGTGGTTGAAGGTTTGTTGTTGTGAAACCATCCCTATAAACTTTACAAAACTAATCAGCAAAGAAGGGAGGGACAGTAATGAAAATAAACCAAGCTTGCAGCATAGTCGGCATTAATCATGAGGTCAGCTCCCTCTTTAACCTGCTTCCTCATAGTTGTTTAGTGCCTGTTGATTAGAATTTCATAGATCCTGTTACAAGATTATAGTTCCCCTTACGTGCTTTATCGGTAACAACTTGAACATTACAAAACATTGTTTTCCATTTGAGATATTCCTTCAGGTCCTGCATACCAATGAAACTGCTGACATCAGCTGGTCTGAAGGACCCCAAAAGGAGCTGACTCACCAAAGAATGCAGTTTCCACATCCTAATGATTTCATCCCCTTTATTCCAACTGATCAATGACCCCAATTTTCCAGATCCTCACCCTCTCTGATCCCCTTAAAAACCCCAGCCTATAGTTCCTTGGGGAGATGGATTTGAGGGTCACCTCTCATCTTCTTACTCAGCACCCTGCAGCCATTGAATTCTTTCTCTGCTGCAAGCCTCCTGTCTCAGTGTATTGGTATGTTACTATGCAGTGGGGATATGAAACTGTTGGTCTTGTCACAGTTTGTGTTTTGTTTTTAAGAGAGAAGCAGGCTAATTAAAAGAGAGGTTTTAGGGACCAACCAAAGAGAAGGTTTGATATTGAAAACTCATAAAATTGTGAAACACTGGCCAGGCACGGTGGCTCACACCTGTAATCCCAGCACTTTGGG
>NW_012116366.1:1873849-1876221 GCF_000951035.1 Colobus angolensis palliatus
AAAAAAAAAAAAAAAAAAAAAAAAGTAATGAAAGCAAAAAAGAAGAAATAAAAAAAAGTTGCTTGAGAAATAAATGTTGTTTGTCTCCAGGCTGGATCTGTATCTCTCATGGATCAACATAAGACCTCTTTCAGTGGAGGTATGGTCTGGTCAAAATATTTGTTGAATTAGGTTGAGGCATGGGGATGAGGCCACAGTGGAGGAAAGTGATATGGCCAAGAGCAGGGCCAGCTTCAGAGGTGTATGACCTGTCTAATCACACAGGGCCCTGGGCTTAGAAGGGCTTGCACCCATTGGTTCAATGCCTCGCTATTGCCATCTTGAAATTATTAATAATTTTTGAATAAGGGGGCAACATACTTTCATTTTGCACTGGACCCTTCAAATTATATAGCCAATCCTAGTCAAAAGAGTGAACATCTGAGTCTGAGAGAGCTGGGTTCAAATCCGAGTTCTACCATTACCTGGCTGTATAATCTTGGGCAACTTATTTAACCTGTTTTCATCAGTAAAATAGGAACCCTGGTAGTATCTACCTCATAGGACTGTTGTGAAGACTAAAATAAACTATATTGCAGTTTTCATTAGATATTATTCGTGTTATCATCAGTGACAAAGATTTAGATGACATTGCAAAGGCACAAAGTAACTAAGGCACCAAGCAAGGCTGGATAACTGTTTTCTAAACCCATTTTTGGGACACATTTCTGCTCTGGATGTATATATTGACGTCACCATCTTGTGGCAAGACAGGCCAAGATAATTTTCCTAATTGCAGGCTTCACTGACACATTTTGTGCCAGAACCGCAGGAGAGTAGGTGTTATTTCAAATCTGTGAATCATCACCACACACTCATGCACAGCATATTTCTTATAAATTTAAAAGAGTTGAACTCTAACCAAGATAATGGAGACATTATTTTAGAATGTAGAAATATGCCCATATAAAGGCAACTTGCTATTGAAAATACTTATTTCTGCTGCGTGGGCCTGTCGAGTCATTTTATTTGCCATACAGTTATTGAATGCAATATTCCCAACCAAAGAAGGTGCAAATCAAAAGATATCATCAGACCCATTTTACTAGGACTACATACTAATTACCACCTTGCCATGAATAAATTGATTGTATTGTATTAGAATATGGTTTGGGCTAAGTTAGGAATGAAATGTGGAGGTGAGGCCAAATGGAAGCATATTCTTCCTTTTTGACTGAATACCCCCTATTAGTTCCTTGCTTATTACTATAATTAAAAGTAGTCTTTGTCAGTACTAGTTCTTTTAAAATTATTTCTGAAGTTGAGAACAAATTTTTAAAGTGTGAAATGGATTTTTAAAAAAGGTTTTAATACATTAAATATATCATGAACTTTCTACTTAGACAAAATACCTCAGCTACCATACCATGATAAGAAATTCTCTCCCGAAGAGTTGAGTCATGGTTCTGGAAGAAAACTCATCAGTGGCTAGGGAGATAGAATTGACCCTGTGATCTGGGAAGTGAGTTCCTTCCCCCAACCAAGTCTGGTTCCATGGTTGCATGTGAAGATCAAGTTGGTCTTCCAAGTCTCACTAAGCATTCTAACCTTAGGCTTCACTCTATTATTAAAGTCATTAGAATCTGATAAATGTAGTATTATTCATTTAGAGATAATTTTTCCTAATTTAATATTTTGCTTACAAAAGTTTTTGCAGGCCAGGCGTCATGTCTGTAATCCCAGCACTTTGGGAGGCTGATGCAGGAGGATCCCTTGAGGCCAGGAATTCGAGACAGTCTGGGCAACACAGGGAGATCTTGTCTTTACTAAAAACAAACAAAAAAGCAAAAGTTAGCTGAGTGTGGCGGCAAACCAACAAAAAAACAAAAGTTAGCTGAGTGTGGCGGCACATGCCTATGGCCCCAGTTACTCAGGAAGCTGAGGTGGAAGAATTGCTTGAACATGGGAGGCTGAGGCCACAGTGAGTGGTGATTGTGCCACCACCTTCCAGCCTGAGTGATGGAGTGAGTTTTGTCTCAAGAAAAAGAAAAAAATTAACCATGTGTTAACAGCTGCATAGCAAATTTACCATTACAGCCACTTTTTAAAAATTAAATCAAGTAATTAGTTAATTTTTTTTAGAGACGAGAGTCTTGCTCTGTCACCCTGCTGGAGTGCAGTATCACACATAGCTCATTCTAGCCTTGAATTACTGGGCTCAAGGGATCCTCCCACCTCAGCCTTCAGAGTAGCTGGGATTACAGGCACATGCCACCATGCCCTGCAACCATTTTTTTTTTTTTTTCTCCTGAGATGGAGTCTTGCTCTCTTGCCCAGGCTGGAGTACAGTGGCGCGATCTCGTCTCACTGCAAGCTCTGCCTCCCCACCCCCA
>NW_012116366.1:1877401-1901154 GCF_000951035.1 Colobus angolensis palliatus
AAAAAAAAAAAAAAAAAAGAAAAGAATAATGAACTGACTAGTGCTGCCCCTGATCTTTCATGAATCCTTCAACCATATTATAAGACTGCCTTACTTCCTCAGACACTTGCCTCTATCAATTGTGTCTTTTTCTTCCCTGTGATTTTATCCTTTCTCTCTCTATTGGCTTCCTATCCACATGTAAATATGCTGTTTCCCATTTTAATAAAACAAAATAAACCAAACCAAACAAACAAAACCCTCCCTTGTCAAAATCCTCCCTTTTAACTTTACATTCTTTTTGTGTTTGCTCACTCTTTAATGTAGGGTTTCTTTTTTCCTTTGAAAGCTGTGCAAGCATGGGCATGGTTGCAAGTCTCAAATCATTTTCCAAGGCCTTTGACAAAAAACAGTAGTCCTTGCCCCTCTGCTGCTTCTTACTCCCCCCAAACAACTATGAATACTTTCTATTCTTTCAACCAGTAATTTTTTTAAAAGAGTATCTCCTCATCTCAGAATAACAAGCTTGCTTACATTTTTCCAGCTTTGGCCATTGGGAGCTCTTTCAGATTGGCTCCACATTCCTCTTGTTTTCTGAGCACTTCTTTTCTTCCTGGCACTATACTTACTTTTTGCCAACTTTGTCTTGTATTTTCCCTTGTCCAGCCCTGGAATCATCTATTTTCCAAGGAGCCCTGGTTTCTTTCATTGGAGAGTGGTTTTTAGAAACCCAAATCTGGGCACAAGTGTGCTCATTGCTACTGGATGGACACTGCTTCTAGGCCTTCTCAGTGGACAGAGTTAGGAAATAAATGAATGTATTTCTACGTACAGTAAGTAAGTCCTTACTTATCGTCAGTAGGTTCTTAGAAACTGCAACTTTAAGCAAAATGACATATAAATAATCCAATTGTTTTCTTTTTTTTCATTAGGACCTCATGATGCAACAGTAGAAACCAATTTTTTTTCATCAACAGTCTAAAAAATGATGTTTAATGAAACATTATTTGAGGACCTGCTGTATATTGTTTCCTTTAAAGTTGCAAAGTCTTCCAGGTGCTGTGGTCCAGGTGCTGTGGCTCTTGCCTGTAATCTCAGCTACTTGGGAGGCTGAGGTGGGCGGATCATGTGAGGCCAGGAGTTTGAGATCAATCTGAGCACACATAGGCAGACTCCCATCTCTAGAAGTCATTAAAAAATTAGCAGATGTGGTGGCACGTGCCTATAGTCCCAATTACTTGGGAGGCTGAGGTGGGATGATCTCTTGAGCCCAGGAGTTCGAGGCTGCAGTTAGCATGATCTCTGGTGCATTCCAGCTTGGGTGACAGAGTGAAACCTCATCCCTGAAAAAAAAAAAAAGAAACTAACTAAAGAAAAAAAATTTTGAACTTGCATATATTAAAGTTCATTCTTTCTACTGTGGTTATATGCGTTTCAAAAAAATGCATAGTCATGTATACACCACTCCAGTGCTGTGTAAAACAGTTGCATCCCCGTAAAAATTGTCTTTATAGTCTCTAGTTCAATTTCTGATTGCACTTATCAAATTCCTTTGTCTTTTAAATTTTTAATTAATTTATTTATTTTTGAGGCAGTGTCTTTTTCTGTCATCCAGGCTGGAGTGCAGTAGCACCATCATGGCTCACTGCAGCCTTGAACTCCTGGGCTCAAGCAATCCTCCTGCCTCAGCCTTCTGAGTAGCTGAGACTACAGGCGTGCACCCAACTAGTTAAATTTTTTTCTTTTTTTGTTGATACAAGGTCTCGCTATTTTACCTAGGCTATTCCAGAACTCCTAATGTCAAGCTATCCTCCTGCCTCAGCTTCCCATGCTGTTGGGATTACAGGTGTGAACCACCGTTCTTGGTCACAAATTCCTTTAAAGAGTTGTGCAATGCCTCTCACAGCCATTTCAGTACATTACACTCCATAGAGATAGCACTGGGCAAGTGAGAACCAGACAGACACCGGGCGACTCTGTGCCTCGCTGAGGAAAAATAACTAAAAATCGGCAAAGGAGATCCTAAGAAGGCGAGAGGCAAAATGTCATCATATGCATTTTTTGTGCAAACTTGTCGGGAGGAGCATAAGAAGCCACAGGCAGATGCTTCAGTCAACTTCTCAGAGTTTTTAAGAAGTGTTCAGAGAGGTGGAAGACCATGTCTGCTAAAGAGAAAAAAGAGTTGAAGACATGGCACAGGTAGACAAGGCCCCCTATGAAAGAGAAATGAAAACCTATATCCCTCCTAAAGGGACGACAAAAAAGAAGTTCAAGGATCCCAATGCACCCAAGAGGCCTCCTTTGGACTTTTTTCTGTTCTATTTGGAGTATCGCCCAAAAATCAAAGGAGAACATCTTGGAGTATCAAAGGAGAACTGTCCATTGGTGATGTTGTGAAGAAACTGGAAGAGATGTGGAATGACACTGCTGCAGGTGACAAGCAGCCTTATGAAAAGAAGACTATGAAGTTGAAGGAAAAATACGGAAAGGATATTGCTGCATATCGGCTAAAGGAAAGCTTGAAGCATCAAAAAAGGGAGTCATTAAGGCTGAAAAAAGCAAGAAAAAGAAGGAAGAGGGCCGGGTGCAGTGGCTCACGCCTGTAATCCCGGCACTTTGGGAGTCCGAGGCAGGAAAATCAGGCCTCCCAAATGAGGTCAGGAGTTTGAGACCAGCCTGGCCAACATGGCAAAACCCCGTCTCTACTAAAAAAATACAAAAATCAGCTGGGCGTGGTCGTGCATTCCTGTAATCCCAGCTACTCAGGAAGATGAGGCCGGAGAATCACTTGAACCCAGGGAGCAGAGGTTGCAGTGAGCCAAGATTGCACCATTGCACTCTAGCCTGGGTGACAGAGAAAGACTCTGTCTCAAAAAATGAATAAATAAATAAGCAAATAAATAAAAATAAAGAGGGAAGAGGACGAAGATGAAGAGGATGAGAAGGACAAGGATGAAGATGAAGAAGATGATGCTGCTGAATAAGTTGGTTTTAGTGCAGTTTTTTTTCTTGTCTATAAAGCATTTAACCCCCTTGTACCCAATTCATTCCTTTCAAAGAAAAAAAGTTGAAATGAAGGCTGTGTAAGATTTATTTTTAAACTGTACAGTGTCTTTTTTTGTGTAGTAAACACACCACTGAACATGTCTTTAGATAACCCTGTCCTGGTGGTATTTTCAGTAGCCACTATTGAAAATGTGGCTGAAACTGTACCTTGCCTGGTACAGTATGGGGACTGTAAATTGGCATGGAAATTTAAAGCAGGTTCTTGTTGGTGCACAGCACAAATTAGTTATATATGGGGATGGTAGTTTTTCATCTTCAGTTGTCTCTGATGCAGCTTACAAGAAACAACTGCTCTGTTAACTGAATATTACTCTGTAATTGCAAAAAAAAAGTCACAGCTGTTTTGTTGACATTCTGAATGCTTTTAAGTAGATACAATTTTAAAAATGAGTATTGTCATCCTTGAAAAAAAAAAAAAAAAGAGCTGTGCAATACTCTATCTGCCACCAGAGGACTCTTCTTTGATATCTGTGCCACCTTCAAGAAAGGCAATAGATTTCTAAGGTTTCCAGCTGAAAATGGCTGGAAGGCCTCTGTTAGAAAAATCAGTCATTGGGAAGTTGATGGAAGCAGGTGGTCCATGAGGACAAGATACACTCTAGGGAAAAGGAGAGAGAGCAACTGACTGGGGAGGTCTGATTGTATGGAGTGCTTTCCCCAGAGGGAGAATGTGCCAGTTATCAATGTATTGACTCTCAGCTCCCTTCACTGACTCATCTATTAAAATAGTTCTTGGCCCTTTAGTTTTCCTTTTACTATAGCCGGCACAATGTTTCATCAGTAGAGGGTGCTGGAGAGAGGCATTGAAGAAAAAAGGTGTTTTCCTCCCGGTCCTGATGGCCTGTTGGTCAGACCCCTGAAGAGCATGTTTTTTGCTTCACTGCTGGCTCAGTATAAGTGCCTACAGGGCATTGCTTTCACTGTATGCCTTCTTCAGCTCTTTTCTTGACTGGAAGAGTGTGGTTAGGAGACCCAGACAGCATGGCTTTCACCCTGTCCTATATTGCTGCTTTGCATAGGCACGCTGGGGTCCCCATAGAGCTGGCTGTCTAGTGAACTGGATGCCCAGCCTTTGTCCACTGGCTCAGACTGCTCTGGTCCAAGTCATATGCAGGGGTGCACTTGATTGCTGCAGAAGGCCTCCCCAGCTTTCAGTCCCACCAGCACCCACAGTGGCAGCCCAACTCACTCTGCACACCCACCCATCAAACTCAGCTCACCTGGGCCCTAGATATCCTGACACAGACGCTGCGTGTTCCAGGCCTCACACCTACAGCGGCTCCCTGACCCTCTCTGTACCAGTCCCCCCCATACACCCAGCTTGCCCACCAGCTCTGACTTGCCTGCCCCAAAGGGTTACTTCTTTCCTGGCAACTCTTAGCCATCTCTGGGTTGTGTAACTTAGGAACTCCTCTGCCACCAAGTAGATTGTGACTACACCTTCAACGAGCTCTGATCCCTTCCTCCAAGTTTGTCCTTTTTTTTTGGAACTTTCCCTCGGTCCTACAGCAGTGTTTAGAGCTTTCATTCTGTCTTTAGAGTCACTCTCCTATCATTCATTCTTTACTCAATAATTCTTTATATTAAACATCACTGTTTAAATTACTGTGTGGTTTTTGCTCTTGATTAGACCCTAACTAATTAAAGTTTACTCTCACTGGGAGAGGGCAACAGGTGTTCTGGTTTTTCATTAAATCTCATTTCAAAAAAGAGAAGAGAGCAATTTCCTGTCAAGAAACTGGATGTTGATATTGGCACAGACTCTCTGGGTAGAGGATGGAATTGGTATAAAAACCCTAACCAGTAACGCAGGCCCTAGGCCCCAGATCCTGGCTCATATTCAAGTATAGTTTCGAGATAGGGATTTTCCTGTACAATGAAAGAACAGCTTCTGAGTGCCTATCATAACCCAGAGCTGGTAAGGGTTTAAGATGTTTGCTAGACTTCTGCCTACAATGGAATAAGATAAGTTATTCTGGGAACATTATTACATACAGTAAGAAGTAAAATTCACCTTCTTTTCATTGAGGTGGCACTTAAAAATAGCATAAGAGACAGATAGTTTCTAGATTAGGTATAATGTGCTAATAATGTAAAAAAGGTTCTTCTTTTGCTTCTTTCTTATTCTCGCCAACGATGCATTTCTAAGTTTCTCTTTTAAAGAAGATTTCCTGGGTCTGAAAAGGAAGTTCGAAGTCCTTGTGATATTCTGCTGACAGACTGATCTTGTTTTGATTTTCTTGAATGTTCTGTTTCTCCTCTTCTGCAAACAATGGGTCATTTTTGTCTCTTGATTTTACTTAGCTGTGGTTTGAAGTCTTCTTAACGTAACAGTACTGTGTGTTAACCATGCTCTAATTAAAGAGTGAAGCTGAGGTTCTCCAATGTTCCTTAAAGATTTCCTTGGTTAACTCTACCACATCTATACATCTCTGATAATGATATCTGCAGTCTTGTTCATAAAATAAGATGCATTACCAAGGTGAGATGATTGCCCACAATCACATATCTAAAGAAGGAAGGAACAGGTAACTCCTCTGAATACAAGAGACTTCTTTCTAAAGGATTTGACTATCTCCCATTGTTTTCCCATGTTTGTCCTCATAGTAATCCAATGAGGTAGATAATACTTTAGAGATAAGAAAGCCAGGCTAAATAAATTAGGGAGATTTGTCCAAGAAGTTTTAGTAGTAGTGTGCAGACTAGAAGTTGTATTTTAATTATCTGGCTTTATGTAAATATTTACTTACTAACTTTTCCTCATATGAAAAAGAGCTGGCTATGCAACAATTGGTTTTTCTTTTTCTTTTTTTTTTTTAGACAGTCTCACTCTATCAACCAGGCTAGGGTGCAGTGGAATGATCTCACCTCACTGCAACATCCACCTCCTGGGTTCAAGCAATTCTCTTGCCTTAGCCTCCCAGGTAGCTGGGACTACAGGCACGCATCACCACGCCCAATTAATTTTTGTAGTTTTAGTAGAGATGGGGTTTCACCATGTTGGCCAAGCTGGTCTAGAACTCCTGACATCAAGAGCTCCACCCGCCTTGGCCTCCCAAAGTGCTGGGATTACAGGCGCCCAGCCTGATTTTTCTTAAATGAGATAATTTCTTCCTTTTTTCCTAAATCATCTGTCAGTAATAATAAAATTAAGTATTATTTATAATAATTCCATTACTCACAGTAATAATTGTGATAATAATGTGAACAATTTGTATTTATATAGCATTCTATTATTCACAAAGCATTTTGACATATATTGTCCAATTTCATTCCCACAAAAATCCTTGTGAGGTAGACAGAAAAAGTATTATTTTTCTATTTTACAAATGGAAAATAGAGACTCAGAGAAGTTAATCGAATTTCTTAATATCATATATTTAGGACGTGATGGTGGAGATTGAATTGATCCTAAATCTAACTCTAAAACCTGTTCTATGACACCCTCTATATACTACATAATAGCCGAAGACATATTAAGCCTATCTGCTGTTCAACAAATTACATGCACACAGAGGTCCAGTTTGGCAGAGAGAACAATGCTTCTAAGTGTTCAGTTATGAATTAAATTCTGAAGTTAGAGAAATATTGGACACATATTGAAATTGTGTTTTCTGTAACATGTATTGTGATAAACACAGAGTCTAATAAAGTGTAGTACTGTCAGATATAGTACCTCCATAGACATACTGTAATATAGTAGTACTGTCAGATATAGTACCCCCATAGACATACTGTAAATAGATTTCTTTCACTCTATGGAAACGGTAGCTCAGAGAAGTTAAATAAATTATTTGTACCAGTCTCCTGTGATTTCAAAATGCTGCTTTTTCTGGATTAATGTAGTTGATTTCAAAAAAGATGTCCATATGAAAAAGGTTCTCCAGGGAGCAGAGAAAAAGAGCTGGCTTGAGGAGGATTAGTGAGTGGAACCAGGCACTGGTGGAACTAATCAGGGTGTCATCCAAGCAGGACACCCTAAGTTTGTCTGCTTATCTACTGATTTGATAGGCAGCAAAGAAGATATCACCATTCATGGCCGGGTGACATGTGCAGTTTCTGACATTTTTGCCTATCGTCAAGGATACAATTCAAATAAAATCATACATTCTTTCCACAGGTTGACAACATCCATTGACTGATTTAGGTTTGATCGTATCCATTGGCAAGGGCACATGCTCACTGAGTTTAACAGAAGCATAATAGCCTGTACTACTTATATTTCCATTTCTTTTTTAAAGATATTTTTGCTGAGAATGTGCAGTTGAATTCTAGATGGTAAAGTGAGTATCAAATGGAACCTGTTTGTATTCTTTAAATGAATGATAGCTCTCTGTGTGTTTATAATGATGTATATTTTCAATAATGATACATTCTGGATTTTCTAAGATAGTTCTGATTTCAAATGATTTATTTTTCCCATGGAAAACCTTATCTTGGTCCAGATTTTTTATTCAGAAAATAGTAACTATATCACATGTTGTGCCTGTCATCTGTATTTTATTTGCCATTTGTCACCTGTACTTAAATAGCTTTCTACTATATTATCTGTTGATTCCTATATTAAGAATATAATGAATTTTCTGTAAATCTAAAATCAGAAAAAAATACTTTTAAAGGGCCGGGCGTAGTGGCTTAAGCCTGTAATCCCAGCACTTTGGCAGGCCGAGACGGGTGGATCACGAGGTCAGGAGATCGAGACTATCCTGGCTAACACGGTGAAACCCCATCTCTACTAAAAATACAATAAAAAATTAGCCGGGCGCGGTGGCAGGCGCCTGTAGTCCCAGCTACACGGGAGGCTGAGGCAGGCGAATGGCGTGAACCCGGGAGGCGGAGCTTGCAGTGAGTGGAGATCGCGCCACTGCACTCCAGCCTAGGCGACAGAGCGAGACTCCATCTCAAAAAAAAAAAAAAAAAAACTTTTAAAAAGAACTGAAAGGAGCTTAATTATTTGTGCAAGACAAATAATTTTTATTTTATTTATTCATTATATATATTTAATATATCTAACTGATATGACAAATAAGTTATCAATATCTTGCTCACACCAAAACATTAATTCCATTTGCAAAGTTATGTGAAAATTATCGCTATTATTCCAATAATTCAGATAAAATAGCTTTCTAGTGCATTTTCTTCTTCAATATTTGGGTGGATAGGGAAGGGATATGAATTTTGACTTGAACCATAAACTAGATTGTCTAGATTGACTGATTTCATGACATAACCATGCAACCTGCCCTTGGGGTTTCTTGGTGATGAAATTTTTCTTACTGTTCTCACATATTTTGTTTCCAGCTATAAATTCATACAATTATCAGTGTTTGTTTTTGGCCAAGTCATAATTGTCAGTGAAGAACCATGGGAGGAGAACATTTTTTGCTCATCAATTACTTTCATAAAATCAACAATTTGCTTAAGTGAGTCTTCAAAATAAATACTGATTTTAATGAATATGTACCTTTCACAGTTCATCAGAACATTCTGGTATGTAAAATTAACCTCAGGATGGCAGAACTTATGTGCTAGAGACATTTTGAGGAAAAAAGTGCCCATGTAAAAGAAACAAATATTGAGTCTGTGTTTGATTGACTCAATTTCTAAGAGAGTTTTTTGCAGTCATGTAAGCACTGACAGACTGTTCTGTCTACCAGAGAAGTACGTTTTATTAGATGCATATTAAATTTGTTTACTCTGGATTAATAGGTTCTGAATTTATACACTTCTCTACTGTTGTATATATATATATGTTGTCAGCAAAAATATATATAATACTGTTGTTTATAGGATACTGAATATTTGGCAATTTGTAAGGTGAAATGTGGGAATTACTCAAATGAAGAGTCAAAGCAGAGAAGGCTCTGGATGATGTAATGAGGTCACCATTTGAGAGGGGCTTGAGTGAGAACCAGGCTAAGGCAGAGCAGAGAAAGAGAGGCTTTTGATTTGGTTATTAAATGCCAAATAGATGTGGTGTAGTAAATGTAAAGAAGAAATGAACATTTGGAAAACAAATATTTTAAATTCATATTTCATGCTTTGGGATATTCACTTTTCACACACAGAAAATAGGAGAAAATGTTTTTCCCTTTGTGAATAATTCTTTGAAAATTCAAATATTGGTCCCTGAGGGAGGTAGGGCATATGAAGCAATGACTGATGTCCTCCTAAATTTAGTAAATATTGGGTCTTTGAAGATATTTCACATTAAATGGAGTGTTGGTGTTAACACATTATACAAGCTAAAATGTGAATAATCTCTGGACTTACTCTCATTGGTTCTTTATCGGGGAAGGGTTATCAGTTTGTTTTATCAAAGTGGTACAAAGCTATATACAATATTAAATAGCACTACAAAGCTTATATTTAAAAAAAAAAAAAAAAAGCAGTACCTTCTCCCTCCCCTGAGCTGTGCTTCCCAGGGGCTTTTAAATCTTCAGCAGTTTTTCCTGATATAAAATGCCTATCATTGTACGGCTATGTCTTCATTTACAAATTTTAGATATTATCTATTAACTCCTGACACACATATATTTCCCTCTCCTATTATTCTAATATAATTCTAACCTCATTTCTAGTTAATTCAATATTGAGTATTTACATTATGATGTCAGTGCTGGTCATTGGTAACCCAAGTATTGCACTTTGACTACTTATCCTTCATTGTACCATCTGTAAGAGTTAAAGAGGAAAGAAACACAAAATGAGGCTTGGCAGTTAAGACAGGTTTACTTTAGATAAAATATGAGGGGGGCTTCTGGCCGATGATGATGATGATGATGATGATGATGATGATGATGACGATGATGATGATGACGACGACGACGACGATGACGACGACGAGATAAATGTGTGTATATATATTATATATATATATATATATTTTTTTTTAGTCAGTAGTCCTTTCTCTTACAGACTAGGAGTATATATTGGTTTTAGGGTGAGGGAGTTTATCATAAGCTTGGAATGTTTCTGTGTGAGGAAGAAGTTTTATGGTGGGGTTGGAATGTCTTTGGGAGGAGGGATGTTTATCTTGGGGCAGACATCTTTCCACCCAGACAGAGGTTATCTCAAGGCTGGCATCTTCCCCACTGGAGGGGGGTTATCTCATGGCTAGCATGTCTCTGGTCAGGGAGGGGTTTGGAAACTTTCTGGTTGGAGATGTTATTTGTGGTTTAAGGTCATGCTGGCCTAAGCCATTAGGCTGATGCCCTTTGGATTTAGGCAGTTTTTTATTAAGGTGGACTTTAGAATGAGGGGCTTGTCCAAGATGGCGATGTTCCTGTTCTGTCACAACCTTTTGTTTTCTTTTGAGTTAAGAATTGCCTAGTTTTCCATCTTACCATTTTTCTTTCCTTTTCTTTCCTTCCTTCCTTCCTTCCTTCCTTCCTTCCTTCCTCTCTCTCTCTCTCTCTCTTTCATCAGAATTTTGCTCTTGTTGCTCAGGCTGGAGTGTAGTGCCTCAATCTTGGCTCACTGCAACCTCCACCTCCCGGGTTCAAGTGATTCTCCTGCCTCAGCCTCTGGAAGAATTGGGGTTACAGGTGCCCACCACCATGCACGGCTAATTTTTTGTATTTTTAGTAGAGATAGGGTTTACCATGTTGGCCAGGCTGGTCTTGAACTCCTGACCTCAGGTGACCCACCCTCCTTGGCCTCCCAAAGTGCTGGGATTACAGGTGTGAGCCACCTTGCCTGGCCAGCATCTTATTATTTTTCTATCAATTCAACCAAATGTTTCATTAGATTTTCAGATGCTGACTAATACTACATTCAGCATTTCAGATAATCTATTCGTGGTCTCTGTCTTCCTGCTCCTGTCTGGACTGGTTGCTGTCTTGATTGTCATCCCAGGACATTCCCTGTTTTCCATCTTCCATTTTTTGTTTGTTTGTTTGTTTTGGTTAGGTCACTCCATTGGTAACAATTACACTGGGACTCATCCTTCAGTAGGGTGAACAAGAGTGCATGGATGCCCTGTATGTTTACCTGCACAGTTGTTTGTTACTTAAAGATATGAATAGAATTCTAGGATGGAAATAACTTCCCCTCAGAACTGGGAAAGGATTGCTTCATTGTCTTCTGAACTCGGTTGCTACTGGCAAGTTTGATGCTCATCCTGATTCCACATTCTTTTATTGTGCTTGCCTCCCACCCCCAATCCTCTAGCAATTCCAAGTTTATTATTAGTTTCCTGAAATTCCATACTGTGACTTGGTGTAAGTCTTTTTTAATTCATTGGGCTGGGCACTTAGTGGGACCTTCCAATCTGAAATTGTATGTCTAAATCGCATTAATTCAGCTCTGGGAGATTTTCTTCTTGGATTTATTTGATGATTTCTTCCCATCCGTTTATTCTTTCTGTTTTCTTTTTCTGAAAATCCTATGAGTCAGATGTTGCACATTCTGGAAAGATTATTTAAGCATCTTATTTTTTTCTCTCATTGTGTATCTTTTTTATCTTTTGAGTTTACTTTCTAGCTTTGTTTGCTTTTATCTTCTATTCATTTTATTGACTTTTTTTGTTTGTTTCATGGTCATATTTTTAATTTCTATAAAATTGTTCTTGTTCTGATTATTCCTTTTTTAAAAATTATCATCTTATTTTATGGATATAATGTTTTTTGATCTCTCCAATGATTCAATTATAATTTTAGTAAAGTTTTGTTTTGTTCCTTATACTGTCTTTATTTCTTCTGGGATTTATTGTTGAGGATGGAGGCTTTCCTCAAATATCTCATAATCTTTAGTTATCTATTTCTATTTTTAATAACCTAATTTATTAATTTTCTCCAGAGGTAAGTAGGGTCTACTAATTTATTTGCTCAAATACATTTTACGTTGGTATGACAGAATTTTATCAGATTCTCTAGCCACCCATGCGTAGTCATAAGGCATGAAATGCCGCTTTTTATGCACAGGATGTTCTCAAATGCTTCTAAGTCCTCAGCCTTTTTGAATGCCTGCAGGGTAAAGTGCTTGGCTGCTTCTTGGGATCCACTGCTTTGAAAACAGAGTTTAGCTTCTTTTGCTTAGTAATGTTATTTACCATTCTTTCATTTGTATCCTAGCTTTCAGATATTTGTTTTTTTTTTGTCTGCTGATACTCATTTCCTATCTGCTGTTATGGTTTATACCATTTTTAGATGAAATTTCAGAAAAAAAGAGAAGACAAACACATTGAATTTATCTGCCATATATATTTTAATGAATTAGTTATTTTTTCATAGAGGCGTGGTCTCCCTATATTACCCAGGCTTGGTCTTGAACTTGTGAGCTCAAGAGATCCTCATGCCTTAGCCTCCCAAAGCACTAGAATTATAGGCACGAGCCACCGTGTCTGGCCAATCTGCCATATATAGCTGGAAGTTCCTTACTGGTTTTTTATTTTGGCAATCCAACTTTTGGATATGAAGATGACTTTTATGTCTTAGAAATATTACATTATTAAAAATATGTGGTTTTGACTTGCTGGGGTTATTTTCCTTCTTCCTTTGGTAAAAACACTTGATTCATTATTTTGAGCAAACTTCCCCTTCCCCAATTTGTGTGGTTCTGGTGGGGCTGCCCACCAGACATCAGCCCTCTGACCACAGAGATGGACACATGCTCTAATCTGGAAAACTAGTTTGACTCTCATGGGAGTCTGACTCCTGAACAGAGACCAAAGTTGCTGATGGATGTTGTTTTCTTATTGGTGAACCTTAGAGGGCTGGCTTATGATTGTACCAGCCTGGGTCCTTCGTTGGACATACTAGAAACCAACTCTGATTGACTTTAGCATAAAAGGGTTTTAATGGGAGCCTATTGATTACTTCACGAAATTTATGAGAAGGTTTTAGAATCAGGCTTAGAAAATAATCAGTTACCATGCATGTTAGTTTCCTACAGCTGCTGTAACAAATGGCCACAAGCAGAGTGATGTAATACAACACATTTATTTTCTTATAATTCTGGGTGTCAGAAGTATAAAATCAAGGTCTGGTCTGGATATAGTGGCTCACGGCTGTAATCCCATCATTTTGAGAGGACAAGCTGGGAGGATTGCTTGAGCCCAGGAGTTTGTGACTACCCTGGGCAACATAATGAGACCTTGCCTCTACAAAAAAATAAAACGTTAGCAAGGCACAGATTACAGATGTGAACAACTGCACCAGGCCTTTAAATGTATTTTATTTATACCTTACATAGTTAGATCATTATATTGGCTTTAAAGTGTTTTGCATGAATTGCATTGCCTCTGAATTCCACTTCAGGAAAGTAAAGGAGATATTACAAACGATTGTTATGAAAAGGGGGTATTAGGTCTCATAGAGCTCTAGTCAGAAAAAATAAGCACATTCCACAAGGCTGGAGGCAGTAAGATCTGGGGGGTACAGAGTCTGTTTCTCACAGGAAGGCATGGGTTCTCTGGACCTGGGGTAGAGCTTAGGCGGGAACGACTCCCTTGCTATGGCTCAGGGGCTTCTCTAAACATCTTTTATTCGCCCTCAACATTACTTGACTCTGACTCTCGGATCATACACCTGTTTTTATCTGGTAGATTATTTTGTAAGTGACCTCACATACCAGCCATCTCTGTTCAGCCTCCATCTCATTTCCACTGTGATATTGAGAATCAGTATTTTTAGATGCTGAGACCAGATCAACCTATATAGAAAAATAAATCTGGTTCCACTTTTACTTCCTATATAGGATATCATTAACATATTTTCCATACAAATAGGGACTGTCATGTACCATATGTTATTCATCATATGGCATCATGCCTGTTTCAAGACATATTTTAATATAGCACAAAGGCAAAGAGTTTTAAACTGGAATGTCTGCTGTGCGTTGTGGTTTAGACTTTCTGGTTATCGTGAAGCCTGATTAAGTTAGCTTTCTACATGTACACCATAGAATGAGCTCTCAACAAATTACCTAGAAAAGTTAACTAAGCAAGATAAACTTTGGGCATAATAAAAGTAAACTATTAGAATTTTAGCTCAATTTAGGCAAGGTCACAAAGATTTTGCAGTTGAAGCCCATTTTATTGGATGAACAAAGAAGAAAAAACAGGAAAACAACCTGGCTAGCAAGGAAGTAGAAAGATATGACTTCTCTATTCTAGTTATTAAAGGCTTAATAATTCGACTATTTAAAGCACAATATCCCATATTCAGATACATTAATTAATTCGACTATTGGCTGAAGCCCATCTGTGTGTCAGGTACTACTCTAGTTCCTGGAGAATTCCTGGGGACAATGGTAAGCATAGATAGACTCAATCTCTGACCTTGAGGAAATTACAATCCAGTGGAGAAGATAGAAAATAATAATAATAACAATAATAATTTATTTTATTTATTTATTTTCTTTTAAAAATAGAGTCAGGGTCTCACTATGTTGCCTAGTCTGGTCTTGAACTCCTGGGTTCAAGCGATTTGCCTGTCTCCACCTCCCAAAGCATTGGGTTTACAGGTGTGAGCCACTGCACCTGGCTGTAATAATAATTTTTAAACCATTTATGATAATATAGATACAAATAGAGTTAAGTGCTGTTAGGGAAAATAACCTAAAACAAAAGACACTGGATTTTTTTCCATTAGCCCTTTTAGATTCACCCTCCATCTTTCTCGACCCTGCTGTGTGCTCCAGGGGGCGGCCTCTGTGGCCTGCATCAACAAGTAACCTGTCCCTCTGGCCTCAGGCTGGGTTTGACCCAGGAGAGGCATCAGCAGGAGACTGGGTGGTGGGAGCAGAGTGAAATCGGGCAATTTACCCCCCTTCCCAGCCAGGCTATAGATTAGCTTCTTTTCTTTGCTGAAGGCCACAGCTATTCTTTCTAGGTTCTGGGAACCAACTGTCCACTTATTCCTTTAGATGAGGGGGTGATAAAGGATTCCAGCTGTTGCTAGTTCAGAATGTTTCCCTGTAGCTAGTTGGCTTCCTTTAACTATGCTCATATCTTTCTAAATGGTCCCCTCATGGAACTCACCCATGGGTGTGTCATCCTTTTCCTGCCAGGACACTGACACGAGCCCAGACCAGAGAGGGTGGGGCTAGTGGTGGTGAAAGGGGCATTCTAGGCAGAGGCAAGAGCTCTTCAGGGGAATTGTTTGAAGGGAGGAGAGTGTAGCTGGAGTGTAGAGAAGGAGGGGCGAGATGGTGTTGAAGGGGTAGGCAAAGGCCAAATTATGGGTTATAGGATGCAGTGGATGCTTTTCTTTTTCTTTTTTGTTCTTCTCTCTTTTTCTTTTCTGAGACAGGGTCTCGCTATTGTTGCCCATGTTGGTCTTGAACTTGGGCTCAAGTGGTCCTCCTGCCTTGGCCTCCAAAAGTGCAGGGACCAAGAAGGCATGAGCCACCATACCAGGCCTCTTTCTTTTGGCTGCTCAGCATTTTTTGAAACCCCTTCTTGTGTATGGGGAATTCCCTACTTTAGGGGTTTTGGTGGGCGGCCCACTGCCTTCCCATTATAGAAGCTCAGCTCCCAGGTGGTTAGATGTGGGCGCAGGACCTAGTCTCAGCCAGTCAACAGCACCCAGCCAGTATCTGGGTCAGGAGCCAGAAGCAGAACAGTGAGGGCTTCTCCTCTGGCCTTGGCAGGTGTGGCAGTGGCTCTGGCAGTGGTTTCTATGGTGTTGGCAGTGCAAGCTGTGGCATCTATTTCCTTAGCTTGGCTCCCAACCTTCCTGGGGGCCATATCCTTTTATAAATTTCTTCCTTGTCTGAATGGGCCAGAGTTCATTTCTTCCTAGTGGCAATATCTTTTTAATACATTTCTTTGCTTTTTAAATTAACCAGAGTCCACATCTGCTTTTAGTAACTAAGAACCCTGAGTGTACTTAGTTGTACACTGTGGTAACTAAAAACACTGTACCTTATAGATCGTGCTAAGTGTTTTAATCTTAATTATAAGTACAAAGGGAAGACATTTAAGGCTTTAAGCTGCAAGAATGATGTGAAGGCAGTGACAGGACCAAGTTTGCATTTGGAAGCGCTCTTTCAGATTGCATTAAAGAGGGTCTAGATTAAATGTAGGGGGACTGCCGGGCACGGTGGCTCATGCCTGTAATGCCAGCACTTTGGGAGGCCAAAGCGGGCGGATCACAAGGTCAGGAGCTCGAGACCAGCCTGATCAACATGGTGAAATCCCATCTCTACTAAAAATACAAAAATTAGCCGGGTGTGGTGGTGCAGGCCTGTAATTCCAGCTGCTAGGGAGGTTGAGACAGGAGTATCGCTTGAACCCAGGAGGTGAAGGTTGTACTGAGCCAAGATCATGCCGCTGCACTCCAGCCTGGGTGACAGAGCGAGACTCCATCTCTAAATAAATAAATAAATAAATAAATGTAGAGGGACCAAGGGATAGATGATGTTGGCTTAGAGTAGGAGTTGCAGTGGTAACACAGAGAAGTGCCTGGATTTAAGGGTTATTTGACATTTGAAATAGTTATGACTGGATGTAGGGGAGGTTAAGGAAAAGACAGGCATCAAGGTTAGTCCTTGGACTTTTGCTCTTTGAACTGGGTGTTAACTATATGACGCCCAGGTACTTTGTTTAAATCCTGATTGCTATCGATAATTTAATGGCTGATCAAATGTTTTCTATTCTCCTATGCTTTTGTGTACATACATAAACTTGTTGGAGTTGGATGACCAATTGCACGTACATTTTCTTTAGATCCAGATTCTGAATTCAGACCCTGTTTCAATGCTTGGCTATCACTGATGAGGAAAAACACAGTTGGTCTCTGAGTCACCCTGTGAAATAGTATTCAGAGCTGAGGCTTCATTTGTAGTGCTTGATTCAACAGATCCCTGGGCTGGTGTGAGTAAGTGGAAAGCCATTTTAGAGACGCCAGAATTGGGTTGCCATCTGTCATGCATGGGCTTTGCTCCTTACACATATTGGTGAATAAAATGTTTAACAGGCTGTAGCCGGAAAGTCATATGCAGCATCTCATTCATGAGAAAACTCTACATTTTGTTTTCTGTTTAAGGGCATTGCTGAAGTGTCCTCTGGGCTGTGTTTATGCATCCTCAGGTGAATAAATTCTTGCCTAAAGTTCACTGTCATCAGCACTTACAAGAAGATGGAACAACAGGAAATTGTGAAACTAATACGTGCCGCTTACTGGTGTTCAGAGCCTCTTTCAAACATGACTTATTCACAAATTTCTCCAGCTGAAGTCATGCAATTTTTATCTGTTGTGCATTTGTTTTGTACCAATCATTCTTCCAACCACTAATAAATATTTATTTATACACACACCATACATCCCTCCATACACCATGTATTTATTCAGCTCTCACTCTGATATGGTTTGGCTCTGTGCCTCCACCCAAATCTCATCTCCAATTGTAATCCCCATGTGTTGAGGCAGGGACCTGGTGGGAAGTGATTGGATCATGGCAGCAGTTTTCTTCATGCCTTTCCTGTGATAGTGAGGGAGTTCTCACGTGACCTGATGGTTTAGAAATGTGTGGTGGATCCCCTTCTCCCCCCTCCTGCCACCACGTCAGACATGCCTTGCTTCCCCTTCGCCTTCTGCCATGATTGTAAGTTTCCTGAGGCCTCCCCAGCCATGCAGAAGTGTGAGTCAATTAAACCTCTTTCCTGGCCGGGCGCGGTGGCTCAAGCCTGTAATCCCAGCACTTTGGGAGGCCGAGACGGGCGGATCACGAGGTCAGGAGATCAAAACCATCCTGGCTAACACGGTGAAACCCTATCTCTACTAAAAAATACCAAAAAACTAGCCGGGCGAGGTGGCGGGCGCCTGTAGTCCCAGCTACTCGGGAGGCTGAGGCAGGAGAATGGTGTAAACCCGGGAGGCGGAACTTGCAGTGAGCTGAGATCCCGCCACTGCACTCCAGCCTGGGCGACAGAGCCAGACTCCGTCTCAAAAAATAAATAAATAAATAAATAAAAATAAATAAAAAAATAAAAATAAAAAAAAAACCTCTTTCCTTTATAAGCTACCCAGTCTTAAGTAGTTCTTTATAGCAGTGTGAAAACAAACTAATGCATGCTTCAACCATATGAAATAGATATTGCTGATCTCATTTTCCAGTAAGGAAATTGAGGTTATTTAGAAATCTGAATTTGAACCCAGCCATGTGTTACTAGGCATATGCCAAACCACTGTGCCATAAAATCATCTGACTTATCATTTGTTCCTTTCCCTTATTCTGTGTTCCCTTGACTGGTATCAATCCAGGATGTATTACATTATTTTGAAATTGAAGACATCTCTGTTTAATAGGGACAAAAGCATAGCCAAATAACAAATAAGTAGGGTGAGGAGTTAAAGAAGTACTTAAAGGAATTTAAAATTTAAGTGACTAAAGGAAGCCGTCAGGATCTCCGACCAATCCAGGCACGGCGGCCAAATGCTCTTTGGTGAATTTCTCCACTTGACTCCTATATTATAAATTAGGATGAGAAAAAAGATCAGAAGCTTTTAAAAACATTAGACTAGCTCCACTACAAATAAGGGAAAATGCTGGAGCTAGAGTCAACAGATGGAGTTTGAATCTGAGATTTGAATCCTAATTTTACTACCAGTTGTGTCTACTTAGGCAGATCTGTTGACATCTCAGAGCCTCTGTCTCCTCTGATGGTAACACCTTTGTCATATAACATTTATGTGGAGTAAATGAATAACATTTACAACCGGAAAAACGTTATACAAATGCAGGTATTATTATTAACTTACTTGAGACCCTAAAGGTTGAATTTCTAAAAGTTAAGTCTAAGGCAAATGATGTCTGTGCTCCTATAAGCAGAGCAAGATCACCAACAACAGTATCAGCCATCATAGCAATTTTTATATTTGTTACATCTTCTTATTTTTTTCTTACCACAAAGCTGTAAAGCATTGTCATTGTATAAAATTTACAGAATAAGAAGGCAAAATAAGTTTTCCAATGTCAAAGAGAGCATCAGAAATAAAATCAGGATTATTTCTACCTTGCACTATGTACTTCCCACATTAGAATACCTTTGCTTAACACCATTTATGGAAAAAAAAATGTAACTTAAGGATCTGTAGCTAAATTTAGCAGATAATGTTGGAAGATGAGACTAGGAGAATATATTTAGAGACAGTGCCTACTTAACATGAATTGTTATCTGCTAGGGAAAAAGACGAGTTTTAGGTATTCCTAGAACTCAGTCTAGCAAATTATTCATCTGTAAGGGGAAAATCTGTGGTAACTGTACCTAAAATTATTTTTTAAACATCTCAACTTTAAATTTACATCTAAAAGTAACTTTCTTTTTTCCTATGCAAGATGTCCCACACTTACTAATATATCCACAGACTAGCAAACCCTTAGGGGAAAGTAAAATGTAAACAAAACAATAGATAATTATCAGTTCAGTGACCCCTTAAAGTTAACATTTAAATCGTTTGCCTTTTCCAAATAAAGGTTATAAGCACAAATTGCTTTATTATTAGCCTAAATGCTTTGGTTATCTTACACATAAAATACTTTGTTTTAGCAGTGGGAGACGTTATGCTTGCATAACCTATAAGATTTAAGCAAAGCATTGAGGGAACAAGAATGAACACACATTGTTTAATGTGGCATTTGACTTTACAGGTGTATTTTGGCATGGCAGTCATCAGTTGGAGTGTGTCACTGATAAGCCAGCTTAGCTTATTCTTACAGTAGAACTGATATTTCTGTGTGGAGGGAGATTGAGTTCTCTAATGCTCTTGGGATTTTCTCTGTGCCTTTAGTTGTTTCATCCCAGGAGAGAAGGGATGACTCATGTTTTTGTTGAATTTGAGAGAGGAACTGGGTTTGTATAGCCCTATCCATTTGTTGTAGGCACTGTTTAGTATATAATCCTACCTTATAAAAGACCTACCTTATAAAAGACCCATTGAATACCTCCTGGCTCTCGGGGCTGGATTGCAGGTAGCAGGATGTCTACCTCTGGTCACAGATAGGCACCTGATCCAAATTAGGCCAATGAGATTTTCTCCAAGGACTTGAAAGCGAATAAAGAGAAACAGTCTGGCCATGATATGTATGTAAACTCAGAAGCTCTGGGATAGCCATTGCTTTCAATGCAGGTGGATTAAGAAGAAACAGGTATTCTGTAGAAAGAGAAGATAAACTAGGTCCAAAGAGAACTGCTTGGACTCTGGTGGTTTTTCAGTTCTTCCCTTCAGCTTTTTCGAATTTCTGATGTAGAGGATTATGAGATGTCTGTGTCCTTATAATAAAGTCTCTCTTTTTGTTTTTGCTAAAGGTAACATGAGTTGTTTTCTGCTACATGTGCCCAAAAGCATCTTAACTAATACACCATTTAGTTATGAATAAGAAAATAATCTTACCCAGACTGCATTCTTCTCAAACAGCCTGTGTTTGAAGGAGAAGCAATAGCTGTTGGTACAGCCATTTAAGGTGGTATAATGAAATTCTATCTTTTTATTAAATTAAATTAATTACTTAATTTTATTTTCATTTTTATTTTGTTTAACTTTATTTTTAAGGCAGGGTCTCCCTCTGTCACCCAGGCTGGAGTGCAGTGGTGCAATCACAGCTCACTGTAGCCTCAAGCTCCTAGGCTCAAGCAAATCCTTCCACCTCAACCTCCTGAGTAGCTGGAACTACACGTGACACCACCACACCCGACTACTTTTTTCAAACATTTTTTGTAGAGATGAGATCTCGCTTTGTTGCCCAGTCTGATCTCAAACTCCTGGCCTCAAACAATCCTCCTGCCCAGGCCTCCCAAAGAGCTGAGATTAAAGGTGTCAGCCACAGTACCCAGCCATAGATGAAGATTTTTATATGACCAAACCAGAAGGTAATGTGATTCAGTTTTGTCATATATAGGGGGATGATTTGCCTGACATTTCTCACCCCCTACTTTCCCAAGAACTTGCATAAACATCTCCTACTGCTAAAACAAAGCAAAATACAGAATGAATGGAAAGATTCGTATGATGCTATCATATTTTGAACACATTGAGGGTGACCAGTTGATGAATATGCTAGTTAGCCAGTAAGTTTTTGAATTTAGCTATGTGATTGACATAATTGTAGTTAGCAAGTTATATGTGTTTAAAAACATTAGTCACTAAGCTATGCAGATTTTAATGAAAGAGAGAAGACATTGTGCTTGGAATATTTAACCCAGAATACTTCTCTGGGGGTAAGTTAAATCTCAAGATGTTTCACTTCTTTAGAAAAAATACATTTGGATCGGGTGCAGTAGCTCATGCCTGTAATCCCAGCACTTTGGGAGGCCGAGGCGGGCAGATCACTTGAGGTTGGGAGTTCAAGACCAGCCTGACCAACATGGAAAAACCTCGTCTCTACTAAAAATACAAAATTAGCTGGGCGTGGTGGTGCATGCCTGTAATCTCAGCTACTCAGGGGGCTGAGGCAGGAGAACCTCTTGAACCTGAGAGGTGGAGGTTGCGGTGAGCTGAGATTGCGCTAATGCACTCCAGCCTGGGCAACAAGAGCAAAATTCTGTCTCAAAAAAAAAAAAAAATAGAAAAAAAACATTTAGAATCTACTCGGCAAGTGTCCAGTCATAATTGACAAAATGGCTTATAATAAGGATTCTGAAATTCTTATTCAAGTTAAATCATTGCAGTGATTTACATTGAGGTCTAATCCTGGTTAAGTGGTTTCATGAGGATGAATTTTACACCTAACCACAGCACACCATCTGCTGTTCCTCTGCATTGTTTATTGTGCTTTTATAGGTGAGATCTTTCCCCACTTACTTAGCTCTTTTTTGTATCCTCAACCCCGAGTTATTTAACATATATTCCAGAATTGGTGAACACTGCACCAGTTAAGCCCTCTGAGTTCCAAGGATACCCTTCTTAACAACTCTAGTTACTTTATAAGCTATGCTCTAATTTTAAGTTATATCTAAATGAAAATAAAATATAATTCACATTATTTTCAAAAGCTTTTCTTTTTTTTTTTTTTTTTTGAGGCAGAGTCTCGGCTGTCACTGAGGCTGGAGTGCAGTGGCATGATCATGGCTCACTGCAGCCTCCAACACCCCGGCTCAAGTGATCCTCCCCACCTCAGCCTGCCTGGTAGTTCTACAGGTGTGTGCCACCACACCTAGCTAATTTCTTTGGTATTTTTTTTTCGTAGAGACAGAGTTTCACCATGTTGCCCAGGCTGGTCTCAAACTTCTGAGCTCAAGCAATCCTCCTGCCTTGGCCTCCCAAAGTGCTGGGATTACAGGCGTAAGCCACTGCACCCGGCCTCAAAAGCTTTTCTTTATTTGACTAATCCAACACCCTTTCATGATAATAACATGCAATAAATTAGGAATAGAAGGGAATTTTCTCAACTTAGAGAAAAACATCTACGAAAAACTCACAGGTAGTGAAAGGCTGAAAGCTTTCCTCCTAAGATTAGGAATAAGACAAAGATATCTGCTCTCACTGCTTCTATTCGACATTACACTACAGATTCTAGCCAGGACAATTATGTAAGAAAAAGAAATGAAACATTCAGATTGGAAAGGAAGAAATAAAACTATCTCTGCTTACAAATGGCACAATCTTGTGTGTACAAAATCCAAAGGAATCTACAAAAACTCTTAGAGCTAATAAACAAGTTTGGCAAGGTTGCAGCATACAAGATCAATTGTGTTTTTCTTTTCTTTTCTTTCTTTCTTTTTTTTTTTTTTGTTTGAGACCGGGTCTTGCTCTGTCGCCCAGGTGAGAGTGCAGTGGTGTGGTCACGGCTCACTGCAGCCTTGACTTCCCAGGCTTAGGTGATTCTCCCACCTCAGCCTTCTGAGTAGCTGAGACTACAGGTGTGCACCACCACACCCAGCTAATTTTTTGTATTTTTTGTAGAGACAGGGTTTCACCATGTTGCCCAGGTTGGTCTAAGATCAATTGTATTTCTATATACTCCAATGAGCAATTTAAAAATGATGTTAGACTGGGTGTGGTGGCTCATGCCTGTAATCCCAGCCCTTTGGTAGGCCAAGGGGATGTGGATCGCCTGAGGTCAGGAGTTCGAGACCAGCCTGGTCAACGTGGTGAAACCCCATCTCTACTAAAAATACAAAACTTACCTGAGCATGGTGGCACGCACCTATAATCCCAGCTACTCAGGAGGCTGAAGCAGGAGAATCGTTTGAACCCAGGAGGTGGAGGTTGCAGTGAGCCGAGATTGCACCACTGCACTCCAGTCTGGGAGACAGAGCAAGACTCCGTCTCAAAAAATATGTATATAAATATAAATAAATAAATAAAGTGAAAATGGTGTTAAGAAAATAATTCCCATATTCAAAGGATCAAAAGGAATTAAAATACTTAGGAATGAATTAAAATAAGTGCAAGCCTATAATCTGAAAACTATCAAATATTGTTGAAAGAAATTAAAGAAGATCTAAATAAATGAAAGACATGCCATGTTCATGAATTAGAAGACTTAGCATTAAGATGACAATATTTTCCAAATTGATCTACAGATTCAATGCAATTCCAATCAAAATCCTAGCTGCCTTATTTTATTTATTTTGTTTTAGAGACAAGGTCTCACTCTGTACCCAGGCTGGAGTGCAGTGGCATGATCGCAGTTCACTGCAGTCTTGACCACTCCAGCTTGAGTGATCTTCCCATCTCAGCCTCTAGAATCCAGCCACCTTTTTAAATTTTTCCTTCCTTTCTTCCTTCCTTCCTTCCTTCCTTCCTTCCTTCCTTCCTTCC
>NW_012116366.1:1901204-1923957 GCF_000951035.1 Colobus angolensis palliatus
CTTCCTTCCTTCCTTCCTTCCTTCCTTCCTTCCTTCCTTCCCTTCCTCCCTCCCTCCCTTCCTTCCTTCCTCTCTCTCTCTCTCTGTCTTTCTTTCGACAGAGCCTCGCTCTGTTGCCCAGGCTGCAGTACAGTAGCACAATCCTGACTCACTGCAACCTCTGCCCCCTGGGTTTAAGTGATTCTTGTGCCTCAGCATCATGAGTAGCTGGGACTATAGGCACGTGGCACTACGCTAGGCTAATTTTTGTATTTTTAGTGGAGACAGGATTTCACCATGTTGACCAGGCTGGTCTTGAACTCCTGACCTCAAATGATCCGCCTGCCTCAGTCTCCCAAAGTGCTAGGATTACAGACATGAGCTGCCAAGCCCAGCCCCCAGCTACCTTTTATAAAAGTGGAAAATTGAAGCTGACTCTAAATTCATATGGAAATGCAAGGTACTCAAACCATCTTGATAAAGAACAAAGTAGAAGGACTCACACTTCCTAATTTCAAGACTTACTACAAAGGTACATTAATCAAGAGAGTGTGGTACTGACAAAAGTCTAGACATATGATCAATAGACTAGAATTGAGAGTTCAGAAATAAGCTCTTATATTTACAGTCAGTTGATTTTTTGACAATGGTGCTAAGACAATTCAATGGGAAAAGAATAGTCTTTTCAGCAAAATGGTGTTAGGACAACTGAGTATCTACATACAAACGAATGAAGGTAGACTCTGACTTCACAACATATGTAAGAATAAATCAAAATGAGCAAAGTGTGGTAGTACATGCCTGCAGACCCAGCTACTTGGGAGGCTGAGGTGGGAACCCAGGAGTTTGAGTCTGGGCAACATAGGGAGACCACACCTGAAAAACAAAAAAAATTTAACTCAAAATGGATCAAAGACCTAACTACCAGAGCTAGAAGTACAAAACTCTTGGAATAAAACATAGATGTAACTCTTTATGACTTTGGAAAGGCAATAGTTTCTTGGGTTTGACACCAAAAACACAAACAACAAAAGAAAAAAGTAAATAAATTGAATTTCATGAAAATTTAAAAATTTTGTGTTTCAAAAGACACCACTATCAAGAAAGTGAAAAGACAACTCATAGAAGGGGAGAAAGTTTTTGCAAACCTTACATCTGATAAGGAACTTGTATCTAGAATATGTAAATAACTATTACAACTCAGAAATAAAGACAATGATTAAAACATGGGCCAAAGGTCTGAACAAAGATTTCTTCGAAGAAGATTTACAAATGGCCAATAAACACATGAAAAGATGCTTGATGTAGAAAAAAAAATTTTAAAAGATGTCTGATGTCATTCATTGTTAGAAAAATAATAATCAAAACTACAAAGAGATACCATTTCATACCTACTAGAATGACTAAAATAAAAATGATGGAAAATAACAAGTGTTGGCATGGATGTGCAGAAATTGGAACTTGCATATAATTTTGGTGGGAATGCAAAATAGTGCAACTTCTTTGGAAACAGTCTGGCTGTTCCTCAAAAAGTTTAACATAGAGTTGCCATATGACTCAGCAATTCCACTCCTAGGTATATACTTAAAAGAAATGAAAACAAGGCCAGGTGCAGTGACTCACACCTGTAATCCCAGCACTTTGGGAGGCTGAGGTGGGGAAATTGCTTAAGGCCAGGAGTTTTATATCAGCCTGAGAAACATAGTGAGACCCCCATTTCTACAAAAAAATATTTTTCAAAATTAGCTGGGCTTTGTGGTGTGCACCTGTAACCCTAGCTACTTAGTGGGCTGAGGCAGGAGGATCACTTGAGCCCTGGAGTTCAAGGTTACAATGAGCTATGATTGGGCCACTACACTCCAGCCTGGGTGACAGTGGGAGACCCCATCTCTAAAAAATAAGTAAATACCAAGGTGGGAGGATCATATGAGTCCAGGAGTTCGAGACCAATCTGGGCAATACAATGAGATCTCATCTCTACTTTATTTTAAATAAGTAAATAAAAAAAACAAACTGATTGTGGTGATGGTTGCACAACTCTGTGAATATGATAAAAATCACTGAATTGTACATTTTAAGTGGGTGAATTTTATGGCATGTTAATTATATATAAATAGAACAGAATTTGTGTGTGTGTGTGTGTGTAACTGTATTAGACAGGATTCTCCAGAGAAACAGAACCAACAGGATATATTCTGTTTCTCTAGAGAAAGAGAACCAACAGAAAGAAATGTATTTTAAGGAATTGGCTCACTTATGGAGACTGACAAGTCCAAAATCTGCAGGGTAGGCCAACAGGCTAGAGATGCAAGGATGAGTCAATGTTGCACTTGAAGTCTAAAGGCTGCAGAATTTACTCTTACTCAGGGGAGGTCAGGCCTTCAACTGACTGGATGAGGTTCACCCACATTATGGAGGGCAATCTGATTTACTCAAAATCCACTGATTTAAGTCATAATCTCACCCAAAATACCCCCACAGTAACATCCAGAATGATGCTTGATCACATATCTTGGCACTGTGGCCCAGCCAATTTGACACATAAAATCAATCATTATAATGGCCTATTCTTTCTACTTTCTCATTGGTCCTGATGACTGGGTAACTTTAGGAAGTGGCATTGTTGATTCACCTAAAAAGCAGTTCCAGATATAGTAGCTATTTACAATAAAAGTTCAACGGACAGTGTGTGCCTGATAGGCTACTTAGGCTATTACTAGAGTTAGTGATGGAGGTTATAAAAATTACTAATAGGCCCAGAATGGTGGCTCATGCCTGAAATCCCAGCACTTTGGGAGGCCTAGGAGGGTGAATCGCTTGAGCTCAGGAGTTTGAGACCATCCTGGGCAACATGGTGAAACCCCGTTTCTACTAAAAATACAAAAATTAGCTGGGAATGGTGGTGCATGCCTATAATCCTTACTTGGGAGACTAAGGCATGAGAATCGCTTGAACCCAGGAAGTGGAGTTGCAGTGAGCACAGATGGTACCACTGCACCCCATCCTGGGCAACAGAGTGAGATTCTGTCTCAAAATTAAAAAAAAAAAAAAAGGCTGTGCACGGTGGTTCATGCTTGTAATCTCAGCACTTTGAGAGGCCAAGGCACGAGGATCACCTGAGGTCAGGAGTTCAAGACCAGCCTGGCCAATATGGTGAAACCCCATCTCTACTAAAAATGCAAAAATTAGCCAGGAGTGGTGGCGCATGCCTGTAATCCCAGCTACTCAGGAGGCTGAGACAGGAGAATCACTTGAACCTGGGAGGTCGAGGTTGCAGTGAGCCAAGATTGCACCATTGCACTCCAGCCTGGGTGACAAAACGAGGCTCCATTTCAAAAAAAAAAAAAATTCTAATAATAAAATTATACAATATTTACCCCTAGAAGTTTCCCTTTTTGTAAACCTTTTACATAACTAAAGATTATAAAATATGTCACTCATATTGACGTTTCTCTTTTTTATTAATATTTATATTTTGTGAGTTCTTTGTAGCAGATATGTTGAGTTTTGCATTATGAAAAGTGTTTTGATTTTAGATTTAACATTGTTTTTAGAACATTCATTAGGGCCAAAAATGAAAATGTTCCCATATGGAAAATGATGCATTTGTACACAAGTTGAATTCTCATTTCTTTGCATAATTACTGCTTAGTTTTTCATATGTAAAATATTAAATCTGGTGGGGAGCTTATGTAAATGTAAGGAAAGTATTCTGGAAGAAGATATGCCAGACTGATAACACCAGAGAGATGAAAAGGTACTGGGCTTGACAAAATGGTGGGGGAAGTCCAAAGCAGACTTCAAAACTTATCTGCATTGTATTTAAAATTTATATGGAGAATATATTGCATGCATTACTTGCACAATTAGCAATTTAAAAATAGTATATCTGGTCTGATTTCCTTATTTTGTAGATTGCAGAATGGTGGCTTAAAGAGATTGAGAAGCTCATGGAAGATCACACTGCTAGTTAATGGCAGAGAAAGGACTGGCAGCTAGGTCTCCAGTGGCCCAGTCCCTAACTAAATAATCTACCCAGACAGTAATGTACTGAAAACATCAAAATAGGCATTAAAAATGTTGAATATAAAGATATTAACTAGTCTAGAAGTTTAATAGATTTTTATATAGAATCTCATTTAGAAGATGAATTTTTCAGAACCAAGAGATAAAAGGCCAGAGTGTTTTGGAGAAGGAATTTTGAAGAACTCATAGTCCTGGAGATGGATCAGGGAGGGGGAGAGAGAGACGGTACAGCAGCCATTTGGCTTGGCCTGGAGTGGAGGTGGTGGCTAGACCAGGGCCCCTTAGGAGTGGTCAAATAAAGCTTGCATAGTGTGTGAAAAAGATAACACTTAGCAGCTGCCTATACTGAGTCCTGAAAGTTGTCTTAGTAATTTCACCTCTGTGAGCCTTAACTATTTTTATAAATTATTTCTATTTGACTGTAACCCTGAATCGGGTTTTCAGGATCTTCTAAATAACTGTTATTTGGAAACAAAACCGTATTGAATTTTACTAAACACACACATATAAATCAGGTTTTCAATAATGTGTTTTTCTTTGTATACAGAGCTCATAAAACCTACCCTCACTTTGAGTTACTATTTAATGCATTTAGATTGTCTATCTTGGTTTTTTTGTTGTTGTTGTTGAAATTTAAGATACATTTTCACAAAATAGAACAAGGTTGAAGCAGAATTAGAGATTTCTGGAAATGGAAGAAGTCCTAGACTCATCTAAGCTAACCTAAGAATTCAAACGACTTGCCTAAGTTCTCATAGTTGGAGCAAAAGACCTTTGTTTGTGACTCCCCTCTACCACTATAAGCTCTTTGATGCATCTATCCATTGTTTGCTTTAAAAGAGCAAACTTTTTGTTGTTGTTGTTTAACATTTTATTTCTAACTCTGTGCCTGGCATATATAGGGACTTATAAACATTTGTGCAATAAATGAATCTAAAAGCTAACTCAGAGCTAGAGATGAAGGTTAAAAAATTATCAGTGCATGCAATATTGCAGCATGGCTGCTGGAGGTGAGCAGATAATTATCAACAAGGGCAAGACAGCCAGTACAAGGAAAGGGGACTTCTGAGAAGAGGAAGTGGTAACCAGGCAGAGAAGTGGCTTGTGAGGATAGACTGACCATTAGAGTGTCCAGCAAAATAGTTCTGCAAGGGAAGCAGCCCTTCAAGGAGGCTAGAAAGTACAGAATAGGGAAATAATCTGCGTGTGAATTTGGCTTATGTTCCCAGCAAACTAAGGCTCAGAAAGGCTGTGACTTTCCTAAGGTGTCATGTAAATTAGTAGTAGAGCTGGAAGTAGAACCAAGTCTCCTGTGTCCTGGACTAGTGCTCTTTCCATTGAACCACTTCACCTTCTTTAGCAACTAAGAGAACAAGTTATGAAATGCTAGACTAGGACTATGTTCTAAGCAAACCCCCTCAGTCTACTGAAGCAGTAATGATTGCACTTTTCTTTTCTTTTCTTTTCTTTCTCTCTTTCTCCCTCTTTCTCTCTTTCTTTCTTCCTTCTTTTTTTTTTCGAGATGGAGTCTCGCTCTGTCACCCAGGCTGGAGTGTAATGGCACAGTCTCAGCTCACTGCAACCTCGGCCTCCTGGGCCTCCCGACTAGCTGGCGTTACAGGTGCTTACCACCACTCCCAGCTAATTTTTGTATTTTTAGTAGAGATGGGGTTTCACCATGTTGGCCAGCTGGTTTCAAACTCCTGACCTCAAATGATCCACCCGCCTCGGCCTCCCAAAGTGCTGGGATTACAGGCATGAGCCACTGTGCCCGGCCAATGATTACACTTTCTGTCTCATTTCTGACACAGAGAAGTGTGCTGAACAACAAAATAACTGAATACTGAGAGTAATACTGCAAGTCAAAGTGCATACTTGTGTCTGCTTCCTATCTGTTACTCAGATTGGAAGTAACTCATAACAAACTTGAAAGTGAAATTTCATGTATACACTTCAGGCCAATGCTAGGACAGCCATCTACTGTCCCAGTAAGAAGTGATATCTTCCTTAAAAAACCCAGTGTAATAGCTTCCATATACACATATATGCAAACCACAACACACACACACACACACACACACACGTATATATGGAAGCCAACTCCTGTAGCTATTATTATTATCTGTACTACTCATTGGAAGCTATTCTTGTACCATCTTGCATCATCTCCTCTATCGTCATCTTGAACAAATATTTGTTTCAGTTATTTAAACATTTTATTATTTTAATTTTTCACTTAAGACGTCTCAATAAGCTTTTTCTTTTTTTTTTTTTTTTGAGATGGAGTCTCACTCTGTCACCTAGGCTGGAGTGCAGTGGCGCAATTTTGGCTCACTGTAACCTCCGCCTCTCGGGTTCAAGTGATTCTCCTGCCTCAGCCTCCACAGTAGCTGGGATTAGAGGCGTGTGCCATCACACCCAGCTAATTTTTCTCTTTTTAGTAAAGATGGAGTTTCACTATGTTGGCCAGGCTGGAACTCCTGACCTCAAGTGATCCGCCCTCCTCGGCCTCCCAAAGTGCTGGGACTACAGGCATAAGCCACCACACCAGCCTCAATAAGCTTTTTAACTCATGATGTCAAAAATTTCATTTTGGAGCCCATGCCATGAAGGGTATGCAGTAGGCATATATTGTTTGCCAAATGAGTAGAGACTTTAAAAGTGAGATATATTGTAGTTTCTAAATTCATTTTGTAGTAGTATTAGAATCAAATATCTCAAACCAAAACAGTGTCTTAAAATGAAGAGACTGTCTCAATGAGGAGGAGCTGGGAGGTATCGAGTTCTTGTTTATCCTTGTCTCCTAGATGACTGACACTTGATGTAGAATTTAGTCCACAGAATATCTAAGGTGTGCTCATGTCTTCCCTCCACTGGACATTGTGGTTGTCTTCCAACCACTATTTTCACCTTTACTGTGTACCAGCCAGGACACTTGGGGAGACGGTTAACCCCATTCTAGTAATTCCATCCACACTGCTACTATTAAGTTCTTCAGGTAATCAAACCTCAGCCAATCAGCGTTCAGGAAGGGGAATGTGGCTGATTTAGGAATCACATTAGTGACGGGAGCTTCTGTTTGAGCTTTCTAGTTCTTCTGAGACAACAATGAGAAACCAGCTGTCCCTTTCCTTCTGGATGGCACAGAGTACAGATGGAAGCTTGGAACTCCTACAGTTCCGTGGAGGAAGTCAGCTCCATTGTCACTGTCAAAAAAGCAGCATTAGGGTGATGCTGATATCACAGATTTCAGAAGGATGGAAAGAAAGGAAATCATTGATGACATTTTTGAGTCCATATCAAGTGATTCCCATAAAACCAACATTGAAACCTGACCAGGGGCAGATCCAGATTTAGGTTTGGGGTAGCTTGATGCTTACACAATTTTGAGGGTTCTCTTTAAGAAAAATAACATAAGATTACAAATGCAAAATTAAGTACAGAAGTGAACATGTAAACAGAACAAGAAATCATACCAAACTACAAATTTTGAAAAGATGTCAAGTGTCCTAAATATCCCCAAATCTAAAACAACAATAATATTTTAAAGTATACTTCCCATTTTCTTTTTTCCCAGAGAATAATGTTTCTTCAGTCTCTAAGGACTCAGCTCCTTACATGAGCTTTGGTGGAAGTAGTGAGGCAGCACCTGCAGGTCTAAATCGAGGTGAGAGTGTTCAGTCCTCATGGGCTTCACGAGATCGATTCCTGACTACCTTGTTGTGAATGGCACAACTCACACAGTAACACAGCCTCATATACAGCTTGGGAAGCACATAGGCATCAAAGACGCTCTTCAGAAATGTCCCTAACAGCTGCAGCCTCTGCTGTGTTTTGAATGATGAACCTAATAGCCTTATCTGTAGGCTGCACATGGCCGTGACCCTTTTTGGCACCACCATTGTTTCTTCTTTTCTTTGCCATCTTGGAAGCAAGGACCCTAAAAACAATATTTTTATTGTTTTATTATCTGCCTGACACATCTCTATGGTATTTTTTCTCCTGCTTTTTGGGATGCAGTTTCTTTGATGTCCTCTTCATGAGACAGTGCTTTTGTATTAGCATTACAGATATCCTGTAATCTTATTGTAGAAATAATCCAATGTTTTCTCTTCTGTAGTTGATCAAAATTTGTTTTGTTTTTTTTCTCTTTTTTCCTTTTCCTGTTTTTGAGATGGAGTTTCGTTCTTGTTGCCCAGGCTGCAGTGCAGTGGCATGATCTCAGCTCACTGCAATCTCTACTTCCCGGGTTCAAGTGATTCTCTGCCTCAGCCTCCCGAGTAGCTGGGACTACAGGTGCACGCCACCATGCCTGGCTAATTTTTGTATTTTTAGTAGAGATGGAGTTTCACCATGTTGCTCAGGCTGGTCTTGAACTCCTGACCTCAGGTGATCCTCACACTTGGGTCTCCCAAAGTGCTGGGATTACAGGCATGAGCCACGGTGCCCGGCCCGCTTTTTTTCCACTTTTAGTAGAGACGAGGTCTCACTATGTTGCCCAGGCTGGTCTCAAGCTCCCCAGCTAAAGTGATCTTCTCACCTTGATCCCCCAAAGTGCTAGAATTATAGGGGTTAGCCACCATGCCTGGCTGTTTTGTTTCTATAGCTTAAAAAAACCTTCTTTTGGTTTTGTAGCATTTTGTACAGATCTGTCAAATTTGAGAAAACCTCTTATATGATTTCAAGACATTTCAAATTTTCTTCAGCAAAAATAACCTCAAATGCTCTTTGAGTTCATCATATTTAGTTACCGGTTGTCTTCAATATTCTTTTTATAGTGGCAGACAATGAATTCTGTTCTATCCTCATTGAGATCAGTATTCGAGGAGTCTGCCTTTCATGTGGCCCCCCTCAGTTCTGTTTATAATACTGCTATAGTTTGTGCTCCATGAGTACTGGAATTCTGAAAAACTCATCTCAAAATATCCCCATCAAAAAAGATAAAAAGCACAGTGTATTTATAATAATAAAGGCAGTATTATCAAGTACAGTCCTGCAGTGCATATGACATTTCCATCCACAATGCACCTCTAATAGGACGGCCTGCATAGAAAACGGCAGTCCCATAAGATTACAATATTGTATTTTTATTGTACCTTCTCTATGTTTAGATATATTTAGATCCACAAATACTACTGGGTTGCAATTGCCTACGGTATTCAGTATGGTCACATGCTATAAAAGTTTGTAGCCCAGAAACAATCAGCTATACCGTATAGCCCAGGTGTGTAGTAGGCTATATCATCTAGGTTTGTATAAGCACACTCCGTAATGCTTTCCCAATGATGAAATTGCCTAGTGACACATTTCCAATGTTAAGCCTATTTCCGATGTGAAGTGATGCATGACTCTACATACCTGATGAGAGAGATTTTTTGTTTTCATTAGGTATCTGCTTTTGTTTTTACATGTCTGATGATGTGGTCAGGTGGGTGGTTCTCCTGTTCTTCAGCTGATTTTACTCACCCATGTGTGGCCACCTGGAGGGTTGACTGGCCACAGGATGGCCTCACCATCATGACTGGAGGTTGGCTGGCTATCAACTGGGCTGAGGTAAACAGGGATGATTAGGCCACATGTCTGACACCTTCCAGGAGGTTCATATGGGCTTCTTTAGAGGGAAGTCATAATTCTAACGCCTAAGGCACAAGTGTTTTTCAAGTCTCAGCTTGCTCCATCTACGGTACCAGAAGAGATTTATAAATCCCCTCTCCTGCCCCAGCCTGGAGCCACTCTCCCTGAATCCTAACCCTGATCTGACAGCATATCACAGTAATTAGGAGGAGGGATAGGACATTAAGGATCTCTAATGATGCAGCTGAATTTTAAAATATCAATCAGTTTTCATTATTCCTCATTTATGTCAGGAAACATAATTTGTACACATATACAGGTTTTTTTTTTTTTTTTTTCCCCAAAAGCAATAGAAAATAATATAAAACCTGCAGATTACATTTCTGTATTATTCTATTTTCTTTTGTTTTTTGGAGACAGAGTCTCACTCTGTCACCCAGGCTAGAGTGCAGTGCTGTGATCTCGGCTTACAGCAACCTCCGCCTCCAGGGTTCAAGCAGTTCTCCTGGCTCAGCTTCCTGAATAGCTGGGATTACAGGCACATACCACCATGCCCAGCTAATTTTTGTATTTTTAGTAGAGACAAGGTTTCACCATGTTGGCCAGGCTGGTCTCGAACTCCTGGCCTCAGGGGATCTCCCCATCTCGGTCTCCCAAAGTGTTGAGATTACAGGCATGAGCCACCGCACCCAGCCTATAGTTCTTTTATAGTATAAGTACTTCCTTGTTAAAATAAGATAACTTTCCTCCAATAATCAATTTTTAAACCATTTCTGCATTATCATGGTTTCACGTCCTTAAACTTATTTTGTATAGTTTGCAACTTAAATCTATGCAACATTTCCTAGTACTGACAAACCTACTGTATTTGAGTTTTGGGCTGACATTAATGGTCTTGTAGGCAAAACTCAAGTTCCTAGGTAGGACTGAGAAGTGGTCATGGCCAGGCTCAGTGGCTCATGCCTATAATCCCAATACTTTGGGAGGCTGAGGCGGTGGATCACCTGAGGTCAGGAGTTTGAGACCAGCCTGGCCAACATGGCGAAACCCCGTCTCTACTAAAAATACAAAAATTAGCTGGGCGTGGTGGCATGCACCTGTAATCCCAGCTATTTGGGAGACTGAGGCAGGAGAATTGCTTGAACTGGGAGGCAGAGGTTGTAGTGAGCCAAGATCATGCCACTGCACTCCAGCCTGGGCCACAGAGTGAGACTCTGTCTCAAAGGAAAAAAAAAAAAAAGAAATAGTCACTATCTTCTCAAGAAAATTACAGAGGAAACTGGCGACTTGCATGATGTGTTGTCATGGCAACAGCTGCCCATGTTGGTTCCCAGAAACAGGATCTGTTATTGAAGCGAGCACAAACGTTAGTCTGCTGCCACCTGCCCGGGGTCAGTTTGTAAATGATGTCTCTCTTGAGGGCTAATCAATACGGATATTAGCTTCCCAGATAGAGACCACAGCAATGGCAGGCCATGTGAAGCTGGCACATTATCTTTATTTTCCATTCTAGTTGAAGCTCTGATGGCAGCACACCAGTCTTCTTTGTTCAATGACATTTTATCTGTGAGCCGTAAAGACTTTAGTTCCCACAGCTGACCTAAAATGTTCGACTGCGAGAAAACCCAGTGGATTGCTACTTTCAAGAGAAATCAAAGTTGTAAGTTTACAGAGAATAGCCATTGTTGGTGCGGTCAGCAGCAAACAGGGTGATGGGAAAAGATAGCGAACCCACAAGGATTAAAAGAACCAAACACATGTAATGGAGAACGACTGTCTACACAAACATCTCAGGAGAGTCTGGCCTGCTGTCAGGAAGCTGACATGAAGCTCCTGAGTCCTGCTGATAATTACTGTCCCCCCATCACCCCCAAAGGCACAATCTGGGCACATCCGCCCAGACCCTGGGGCATTAACATCTTTAAAACCCAAACCAAATTCTACATAAACCTGACCAAATCCCATAAAATTGACCTTGAAACCTGACCCAGGGCAGATCCTGGTTTCAGTGTGGAGTAGCCTGATGCTTGTACAGTTTTGAGCGCTTTCTTTAGAAACAGAATACAAGATTACAAATGTAAAATTAGGTACAAAAGTGAATATTTAAACAGAACGAGAAATCGCACTAAACTATAAATTTTGAAAAGATGAGAAATGTCCCAAATATCCCCAAATCTAAAACAACAATGATTTCTTAAAAGTATAATTTCCATTTTATTTTTTTCCCGGAGTAAAATGTTTCTTCCACCTCTAAGGGCTCAGCTCCTTACGTGGGCTTTGGTGGAGATGAAAGGTGACCTGATAAATAAGGTTCTACTACTCCAAAAATAAAATAATGGTTTATATGTCAGAATTCTTCAAAGCCTGGAGAAGGTATCCATTTAGGGAATGTCAGTTCAGGGATTAAATGCAAATCTTAGTATTCAGTTTATTTCTTTTTTTCTTTCTTTCTCTCTTTTCTGAGATGGAGTCTCGCTCTGTCTTCCAGGCTGGAGTGCAGTGGCACCATCTTGGCTCACTGCAACCTCCGTCTCCCAGGTTCAAGTTATTCGCCATCTCCCAGATTCAAGCTATTCTCCTGCGTAGCTGGGACTACAGGAACGCACCTGTAATTTTTGCATTTTTAATAGAGACGGGGTTTCACCATGTTGGCCAGGTTGGTCTCGAACTCCTGACCTCAAGTGATCCACCTGCCTCTGCCTCCCAAAGTGCTGGGATTACAGGCATGAGCCACTGTGCTCAGCCTCAGTTTACTTCTTACTGATAAATAACTCGGATTTGATTTCTTCTGATGGGTTTGCTGGAAGTACAAATCACATTCACAACCACTGAAGTCAGACATTTGATTACTCTTAACAATTAACAGTATTATTTATTAGGAAAGTAATGCTGTAAGAGTTAGCAAAATGGGACCCGGCTTCCCGGGGCTTTGTCATAGTCAGTAACTTGCCTTGCACTGCCCTCTTCCTGCCACCTGTGTCCAGCCTGAGCAAGAAAAGATCTGGTGCTCAGGGAATTCCTCATTGGGAAAATTTAAATATGGACTGTATAGTAGATGATAATATTGAAATTAGGTTATCTTTTTCTTAGATGTGATGACGGTATTGTGATAATGTAGGTGAATGTTCTTATTTTTAGGTGAGACATGGGGAATGTTTCCGGGTGGAATTTTCTATGTCTTCAACTTACTTTCAAAAAAGCAACACAGCATGTCCTCAAACAAGTCTTTTTGTTCAATGTCGTTTTGTTCAATGTGAATTTGTTATAGCATGGATGAGAAAAAAAATCATACCTGGAAATATATTCCTGGCCAGGGCCACTGTCTGTGTAGAGTTTCATGTTCTCCTCATGTCTGCAGGGTTTTTCTCCAGGTGCTATAGTTTCCTCCCACGTTCCAAGGCTGTGCACATTTGGTTCACTAGTGTGTCCACATGGTGGCAGTGTGAGTGAGTGGGTGCTTGTGGGAGTCTGAGAGTGCGCCCTGCCACGGGACTGCAGACTGTCCAGGGCTGGCTCTCACCTTATGCCCTGAGCTGCCAGGATGGACTCTGGCCGTCTGTGACATTAAACTGGAATAAGGGGGCAAATCATTATCTTACTAGTTTTTATTCATCTTTCTTTTTTTAAATTAACCTTTCTTAAATGTGTATATAGCTCACATTTATCTCAATGTCTAATACTACAAGTGTTTTGGGCTTTAGAAGTTTGGTGATGCTTTTGTGACCAGAAATATACTGAAGAAACTTAACTCTGGTTTATATCAATCAGCCTATGGTAAAGTTGGTTTTGTTTTAAGTTGTTTCTCTGAAAGTTGACGTTTCCAAAAACTTATCGAAAACTTTAAGTGAGGAGTTAGTGTGTATGGAAAAAGAGATAGACATGAGAGAGACAGAGAGAGGCAAATGTGGCAAAAGTTAAAATTATTTGAACTCGGTGAAGAATATATGGGTGTTGATTGTGTCATTCTTTCAACTTTTTTGAAGGCTTGAAGTTTTTCAAAATAAAATGTTGGGAAAAAATATGTATATATACATAAAGACTATATATAGCGTCTGACCTCTGGTGACGCTAAAAGTTTCTTTGAGTCACTTTTTTTTAATTTATTTTTTTGAGACAGAGTCTCGCTCTGTTGCCCAGGCTAGAGTGCAGTGGCACAATCTCGGCTCACTGCAACCTCCACCCTCCAGATTCAAGCGATTCTCCTGCCCCAGCCTCCAGACTAGCTGGTATTACAGGTGTGCACCACCAGGCCTGGCTAATTTTTGTACTTTTAGTACAGACAGGGTTCCACCATATTGGCCAGGCTGGTCTCAAACTCTTGACCTCAGGTGATCCACCTGCCTCAGCCTCCCAAAGTGCTGGGATTATAGGTGTGAGCCAGAGGGTCCGACTGGGTCACTTTTACATTTTCTGCAGAACTGGAAGGCTAACACTCAGAAAGACTTCTGCACTAGACATGTGGTCAGGTATTGATTAGTTCAGGCCTCGTTCCTCTAAAACCTAGACAGTGAGGGCAGGCAGGGGAGAGTGAGCTATGGGGAGGACTTCAGGTGGGAGAGGGAGAGCCAAAGGTGGCTGTTCTCTTGGCTCATGAGTCTCACAAACGGGTGCAGGAAGTGGGTAGTAAAGCATATTCTCCAAAGAATATAAGGTATTTAGGATATTAATATATTTCTCTTTTCTATGTTTGGCTGCATCATTTATTATCACTTTGGTCTGAGAACCAGGTCTGTTTCCCTCATTTCAAAGAGCAACTTGTTACACCAAGGAGCAGGAACTAGCATCCTAGGAGTTTCCAATGGGAAAGACAAATTGTGTGTGTGTGTGTGTGTGTGTGTGTGTGTGTGTGTGTGTGTGTAGACTGCTACAGGTTCTTAGAGGAAGCCAGGGTTTCCTAAATTCTTATTCCCATTTAAACAGAAGGATTTTTGTGGTCAAATGTTTGAAGACACTGCATCTTATATTATCTTCTTCAGATTCAAAGCACATTTGTTTTTTTATAATTCTGGGAAGTCCCACAAAAAGGAAGCCTGGGTAAATGGTTTAGCATAGAATTTTCCAAACTTACCAGAATACTTATAAAACACTATGCCACAGGACACCCAGATCTACAGGCAGCTAGTAGAGCTATTTTAAATAATTATAGATTAATATTTTCTACTAAATTCTGACAGTCTATGAGCAATTACTTTCTCAGAAACAGCCTTTGCACACACTATTGTGTATAAGGTATGGGTAAGTATAGCCCAATTAGAGTTTAAGGCACCAATGTAACATGAATAGAAATCACCAGTGAAAACAAAGCATTTGAAAACATAATATTAATCCATGGGAAAGTTTGCATGAGGAAAACACAGCTGTGCACATGTCAAGACAAATATCTGTTTTAGAAATTGAAGTGTACATTTGTCATTTTTGGATGCTAAATGTTTCTAATCTTCTTGGCATTAAACTGCTAGTTTCATTCACTTTTTTTCTTTTCTTTTTTTTTTTTGAGATAGGATTTCACTTTGTCACTCAGGCTGGATTACAGTGGCACCATCATGGCTCACTGCAGCCTTGATTTCCCCAGGATCAAGTGACCCTCCCTCCTCAACCTCCCGAGTAGCTAGGATTATAGGCATGTGCCACCATGCCTGGCTAATTTTTTCATGTTTTTTGTAGAGACAGGGTTTCACCATGTTGCCCAGACCAGTCTCAAACTCCTGGGCTCAATGAATCTGCCCCCCTTGGCCTCCCAAAGTGCTGGGATTACAGGTGTGAGCCACCTAATTTCATTCTTCAATGCACCTCTTTCTCCTATTATCTCCTTCTTCATTATCACCCCCAACTTTTCCTTAAAAGTATTGCTCAAGACATATGGATGGGTGAATAAGTGGATAAATGGATGGACGGATGGATGAATAGTTAGCAGGACATTAAAACTGAAGTTTCAACCAATATACTAAGAAAAAATAGATGTAAGATACTAGGGACAGATTCCCGAATGTGACATTTACAAAGGAAATTTTTCCAAGACTCTCACACATATTAAGGATATAAAAAGTGGTAGGGGAAGAAAAGTGGTTAGATTGTGCAAAGATGGGAGAACTTTTTGGAGATGGAGGTCTTTGGAGAAGGCTATGCTGTGACACAGATCCTACCTCACCAAGTAAGGAGTACTTCCAGTAGACTCTTTGGACAGTTTAATACACGGCCCCTGCAGCTGGGAGTCCTCGTGGACTGGCGACGAACTCCTCTCTGGAAAGGTGAGAAGAGGAGGGATTAGCAACTCTTCTGGTGGTGCCAAAAGGGTGCTGCTAGGTCAGAACCAGCCTCTATTCTGGAGAGTGTTAGGGCAAAGTATACGTGTTTTCCCTGTGCTTCCGAAGAGGCCCAGAGAGAGAAAGCCAGCATGAGGTCATGTTGGATCATGTCCAACAGAACTACTTAAAGGAGTGGAGGCACCTCAGCTTCAAGAAGCAGGAGGCAAACTGGATTACTGTGGAATGGGTCACAGGCCACTGTCTCTCCTGCTGCAATGGAAGGGGCCCCACAGGGGGTCTCAGAAGAGCCTGTAAGTTATTCACCAGAGAGTCAACCTCGGGTGTCTGCCGGGGCCTGCGAGTGCAAACCCTCTTACTCTGCCCTCTCTATCTCCTCAGAGGGGTCAGAGACTGACTGGCAAACTGAGCCTGGGGTGGAGGTGGAGGGAGAGAAGCCAGCCACGCCTCCTTTCTCACGGCAGGCTTCCAGTCTGCCCCAGGGCCAAGCTGCGCAGGAAGAAGAATCGCCTCTAAATCAAGTTCAGAATTTTGTTCAACATCTTGGACTGGATGTTCTAATTATTGAATTGAAACTGTGGCTTAAAGTGACCATGGATTGGCCTATTAATTAAGATTGAGCTGAAAAGTTGTGGAGTCTGCCAGAGTTTTCGTTTCAGATCGGGAGAAGGTTATTCCCACTCAGTACATCAGAAAGAGTACAGTGAAGACAAGGACAAAGTTGTGTTTTGACCACACACATTCTTATTGGTCACCATAAAGCGTTCCATTCTATCTGTATTATTCTGAAGCCCTACAGCCCACCATTGCATGTTCAACAGACAGCTGAAAGATTGTTAGATAAGACTAATAGATAAGAAAGTAAGAAAGATAAGATAGTAAGAAAGATCAATAAAGTGCAATAACAGGACTTCTATGCTATAAGTTTCAGATATTTCTTGCGAAAACTAGAGCTGACCTGGAAATGGAGTTGAGAAAGTTTCTTCTATCATTGGATTATTAGCTCCTTACAGTAAAGGACTAGCTCTTATTTATAATTTTACTTCCCAGTATTTAGCTTAATTATTAGAATTCAGAGCTGATGCACTAAGCGGTTAATGAACCTTGAATAACAATTACTAGTTGAATCAGTGTGTTAATTTGTTAACTAAGTATTTATTTTTGATATTAAAAATGTTGGCCAGGTGTAGTGGCTCATGCCTGTGATTCTAGCACTTTTTGAGGCCAAGACAGGAGAGGAGATTGCTTGAGGCCAGAAGTTCAGATATATATATCTCCTGGTTATTAAGTTTATTACTATTTTCTAACATAGAAATTGTATTTTATGGCTGGTACAGTAGCTCACTCTTGTAATCCCAGCACTTTGGGAGGTTGAGGCAGGAAGATTGAGGAGTTTGAGACCATCCTGGGCAACATAGTGAGACCTTGTCTCTACAAAACAAATTTAAAAATTAGTTGGGCATGGTGTTGCATGCCTGTAGTCCCAGCTACTCAGGAGGCAGAGGTGAGAGCATCGCCTAAGCCCCAGTGGTCAAGGCTGCAGTGAGCCGTGATTGCACCACTGCACTCCAGCCTGGGCAACACAGTGAGACGCAGTCCCAAAACAAAACAGCAACTACTTTTGCACCAACCTAATATTTCTTTAACATGTTCACCTAATAATTCAGCATTTTTCCCACTGAATTAATGACTTTTTAACTATTAAAATGTTTGCTCAGCCAGACACAGTGGCTCACACCTGTAATCCCAGAGCTTTGGGAGGCTGAGGCAGGCAGATCACTTGAGGTCAGGAGTTCGAGACCAGCTTGGCCAAGATGGTGAAACCCCATCTCTACTAAAAATAAAAAATTAGCAGGGCATGATGGCGGGCACCTGTAATCCCAGTACTCAAGAGGCTGAGTCAGGAGAATCGCTTAAACCTGGGAGTCGGAGGTTGCAGTGAGTCAAGATCGCACCACTGCACTCCAGCCTGGGTGACAGAGCGAGACTCCATCTCAAAATAAAAAAAAGCTTGCCCATGTGTTCTTCACTGTCTAATAACTTTGATGATGAGAAAATGTTGGGAATCCTCTTCTTGGCATTCAAGGCTATCACACTCTGCTCTCACCCTGCCTTGCCCCTTTATCTCCTGCTGTTCTACTCCATGAACCTCTTTTGCCATGAAACTGGGCTACTTGGCATCCTCAAAAACAGTGTTTCTGGCCGGGCGTGGTGACTCAGGCCTGTAATCCCAGCACTTTGGGAGGCCGAGGTGGGCAGATCACGAGGTCAGGAGTTCGCGACTAGCCTGGCCAATATTGTGAACCTCCATCTCTACTAAAAAATACAAAAGTTAGCTGGGCATGGTGGCACATGCCTAGAGTCCCAGCTACTCAGGAGGCTGAGGCAGGAGAATTGCTTGAACCCAGGAGGTGGAGTTTGGAGTGAGCCAAGATTGCGCCACTGCACTCCAGCCTGGGCGACAGTGTGAGACTCCATCTCAAAACAAAACAAAATGAAATGGTGTTTCCTCCCTTCCTGCCTTTGCCAATCCTGCCTAGAGTACTCTAGGATTGTCTTCTGCCTGGACCACTCTTCCTCTTCGTCTTTGCCTTTTGCCCTATCTTCCTTTGCAGCTTATCAAATCCCTCAACTCTGTTCCCTTCCTCTGTAACACTGTCCTGCACCACTCCATGCATGGGACTTCTTCCTCTGACTCTTGGGATCTGTCAGACAGCACTTGTATAGACTTGTTCCTGTTTTCCATGTATTTGGATGATTTTACCATCTACATGTTGGTGTTTTGAGGGTAGGAATTCTGCACCAGACATCTTTGTTTCCATGACGTTGCCTTGGATACAATGAGCGCTGACATAATTGTTGATTTATTTAAAATAGATTTTTCTATTTTTAAAATAGGCAGAGAAGGAACTCTACTAATGTTTCTCAAAATTCAACACCTACGAGAGCCTGCCTGTAATGATCAAAAGGACAAAGGGGGTTATTTTATGTCTTAACTCAAAGTTTCAAAGCAGATCAAAGGAGTATTTATCAAATGAAAAGAAGCAATCTCTGAATACTGATTTAGTACATATGTAATATAACTATGTTGGAGGACAGGGGAAAGCACGTGTATATTGGGGTGGGGAACACAGGAAGAAAGCTAAATCCTCATTTTCCAGATAGTAGGAAATCAATATATACTTTCTAACATGGAAAAAAGATGATAAAAAATGTTGCAGCATAAGCATATTTATATTCATGAAGGTAAATAACAAAAGAGCTCTTTTTTTCTTTAATGGCCTCTACAGAGGCCCTTATCTCTTTTTTAAGTCTCTTTTGGAGCACATCTCACTCTCTTGATTTTATTTATTTTGTTTTATTTATTTATTTATTGAGACAGAGTCTCACTCTGTTGCCCAGGCTGGAGTGCCGTGGCACGATTTCGGCTCACTGCAACCTCCATCTCCTAGGTTCAAACAATTTTCCTGCCTCAGCCTCCTGAGTAGCTAGGACTACAGGTGTGTGCCACCATGCCCGGCTAATTTGTGTATTTTTGGTAGAGACGGGGTTGTGCCATGTTGGTCGGGCTGGTCTCAAACTCCTGATGTCAAGTGATCCACCCGTCTTAGCCTCCCAAAGTGCAGGGATTACAAGCGTCAGCTACCACCCCCAGCCAACTCTCTTGATTTTAAATGTCCCTCTAGAGAGAGACATTTCCAGTTCCAGGTCTCTTTGTTTCTCCTTATTTTCATACCTCAGAGGTGCTGGTGGGAGGAGTACGAGCAAGCCTGGAGGAAGAAAGTGTTTGTAATAGTCCGTGTGATAAAGTAGGGGTGCCTGGACAAGGGCAGCAACTGTGGGGAAGGAGAGTGAGGCTGATTTAAAAGCCATTCATGAGGGAGACTTTACAGAGCTATAAGGTAGCTATAGAGGGTGAGGGAGTTGGAGGACCCAAAGATGAACCAGGTTTCCAGCAGAGGTGCTGGATGGATGAAGAAGGAAAAGCAGTTTAAGGAAGAGAAAAAAATGTCAGTTCAGTTTTGAAGATGTTGAATTTGCAGTGCTGGGGAACAGTAGAATAGAGCTGTCTTCTAGGCAGCTTCATTTACAAGTGGGTTATAAAAGAGGGAACAGTAGGGACAGGAACCACATTTCAGCAGGAGTAATGGATCCTGGTAATCAGGAGAAGTTGAGATTTCTGCTTCATGGTGGGACAGAGAAGAATATGTTTGACACTCACTGATCCATAGGAACATCTCTTCTTTCTCCCCTGCCCAGTTGTGATGGTAAGTCAACAATGTAGCCAACCTCTATTATCCTATAATCAGCCTTGGAACAGGTTTGGGTGACAAGAAGCTAAGATTTACCAGGGATGGGGAATGGAGTCATCCACCAGTTAAGCCATCTGGAGCAGCAGAGGTGCTAGCTGAGGGTGAAGGGAATCTAGAATTGGTAGTGGAGGAGGGAAATGGAGATGTGACTTTGAGAGCAGCTGCAGAGGTAAAGACTGTAACTTGGCCCCCTGACATTCTTGTAAGGTTCTCCTAATGAAGGAACAAACCAGAAATCCAGGGGAGCTAATCTCTAATAAGGTGAACTTACTATAAAAGCAGGTGGGTTCCAGTGACATAGAGGGTGTACAGTGATGCATGCCATGGTGCTCGGCTCAGATGCTCACTTTAGGACCATGATGTTCATTTTCCAGCTGCCAGAAGTACTGGCTGCTTGACAACATACCTTGAGTTCTTCTAGAATTGTCCTCAGCCAAAAAGAGTTGGCTTTCTAAGTTTATGTCCCACAGCCTGCATCCAGTGACCCACTGTTGGTGGGGTTCAGCGTAGACAACCCTGAAGGGAGCTCTGAGCTCCTGCTGGTTGGGCTGCGGCTTCTGTTGTCAATTGCATAGCAGGTCAACTCCTCCTGCAGCTCAGTTCTGCTGCCTTCACTGCTCCAGAGTTGTGTGCCTCCTACATGTAAGTCTCTGCCTGAGAGTCAGTTTCCCAGGGAACCTAACCTAAGACATTAGGGCAATGCAAATGAGGTAAGTCCTCCCCCTTCACAGGGGGAAGTCAGCAGATAATATCTAAGGGTGATAAAAATCAATATGTAAAGGTGTAAGCATATTCTCTAGAGTTACACAGACAACCGCCGGAAGAACTAAAAATAGAAATTATGAAAAGAATATTGTCTCTGCGAAATGTGACTGCGGATTGATTAGGTGGGAGACTTGCTTTTCCTTCTAAGATTTTCTCAACTACTGAAATTAATATCGTATGCAGACAGTACTTTGACTCAAATCTAATTTTAACATTAAAACAAGACTCTTGGAAACAACTAAAGATAAAGAGGTAGTGAGGCAGAGAGAAATAATAATGTTTGATTCAGAAGATGTGGCCTAGAATTCAGGTGTTGTTTCTGTGTCTGGGTACAGGTCACTTCCTCTTTCAGAGACATAGTTTTCTCATCTGTCAAGTGGGAATAACAATGATATTAAATAAAAACCACTCTGCCGGGTGCGGTGGCTCACGCCTGTAATCCCAGCACTTTGGGAGGCTGAGGCGGGCGGATCACGAGGTCAGGAGATGAAGACCATCCTGGCTAACGCGGTGAAACCCCGTCTCTACCAAAAATACAAAAAAATTAGCTGGGCGGGTTGGTGGGCACCTGTAGTCCCAGCTACTCGGGAGGCTGAGGCAGGAGAATGGCGGGAACCTGGGAGGCGGAGCTTGCAGTGAGCCGAGATGGCTCCACTGCACTCCAGCCTGGGCGACAGAGAGACTCTGTCACAAAAAAAAAAAAAAAATTGAAAAGTAAAATGCTTAGTAAAGCTATGAAGAGCTGTCCTACATAGGAGAATGAAGTAAATGTTAGAGATACTGGCGATGTGCAAAAACCACAAAGAAAGTGGTTAATTCTGGCCGTGGATGAAAAAGACCTCATGAAGGCAGGATCACTCATGGTTGGCTTGAAAAAGAAAGGAAGATTTTGGTAGGCAGAGAAGGAGACATGGTGGCGAGAAAAAAAAATTTTCTTTTTTTTGAGACAGAGTCTTACTCTGTTGCCCAGGCTGGAGTGCTGTGGCACGATCTCGGCTCACTGCAACCTTCACCTCCCAGGTTCAAATGATTCTCCTGCCTCAGCCTCCCACATAGCTTGGATTAGAGATGTATGCCACCACGCCCAGCTAATTTTTTGTATTTTTAGTAGAGACGAGATTTCACCATTTTGGCCAGGCTGGTCTCGAACTCCTGACCTCAGGTGATCTACCCACCTCAGCCTCCGAAAGGGCTGGGATTACAGGCATGAGCCACCATGCCCAGCCCAACTGTGTGTGTGGGTTTTTTGTTTTCTTGAGACATTGTCTTGCTCTATCACCCAGGCTGGAAGGCAGTGGCACCATCTTGGCTCACTGCAGCCTCTGCCTCCTGGGCTCAAGCAATCCTCCCACCTCAGCCTCCCAAGTAGCTACGACTACAGGCATGTGCCACCACGCCCAGCTAATTTTTGTATTTTTTGTGGAAATGGGGTTTCATCACGTTGGCCTGGCTGGTCTCAAACTTCTGGTCTCAAGTGATCCACCCACCTCAGTCTCCCAAAGTGCTAGGATTACAGGTATGAACCACCATGGCCAGGCAAAATATTTTTTTTTATTGTTATTTTTTAATCTGTTTTAAAAAAATAGGGATGGGGTCTTACTATGTTGGCCAGGTTGGTCTTGAACTCTTGACCTCAAGCAATTCTCTTGCCTCAGCCTCTCAAAGTGCTAGCATTACAGACATGAGCCACCACATCCAGCCTAAACTATTTTATTTTATTTTATTTTATTTATTTATTTTTTTTGTTATTATTTTTTTTTTTTAGTAGAGACGGGGTTTCCCAGTGTTAGCCAGGATGGTCTCGATCTCCTGACCTCGTGATCCGCCCGTCTC
>NW_012116366.1:1925147-1948138 GCF_000951035.1 Colobus angolensis palliatus
GTGCAATCTCAGCTCACTGCAACCTCCACTGCCCAGGTTCGAGCGATTCTCCTGCCTCAGCCTCCTGAGTAGCCGGTATTATAGGCACGCACTACCATGCCTGGCTAATTTTTTAAAAAAATTATTTTTAGTAGAATTGGGGTTTTTGCCATGTTGGCCAGGCTGGTCTTGAACTCCTGACCTTAGGTGATCCACCCCCCCTCAGCCTCCCAAAGTGCTGGGATTATAGGCGTGAGCCACCGCACCTGGCCACAATTTCTTAACACCATCTTGTATCCAGTTTATAATTAAATTTTTCTGATTGTCTCAAAGTTCTAATAAAGGATCCCCCAATGAAGGGCCCACGTTGAGTTTGATTGTTTCATTGTCTCCTGAATGTCCTTTTTTTCTATAACTCATTTCCTCTCCCTGCCATTGATTCATTAGAGAAATGAGGGCAGTTGTCCCATGGAATGTCCTACATTCTGGATTTGACTGATTGCTTTCTATAGCGTCCTTTAACTTGTTCTCCTGAGGCAACTTCTTTGAACAGTTTCTGCTTTTAGTTCTTTTTGTGATTAGCTTGCTATCTCCAAATGTGTTGTTACTTGATTTAGATACCAAGATTGATGCAAATTTAGCTTGCTTGCCCAGCCTCCCTTCTCCCAACATAATTTGGTCACAAACCTCTGCTACTGCGCTGGTCCTCTCTGATTTCATACTGTGCTGGTCCTCTCTGATTTCAGAAAATGTCCTTTTTTTTTTTTTTAAAGACAGGGTCTTACTCCGTCACCAGGCTGGAGTGCAGTGATGTGATCATAGCTCACTGCAGCCTCAACCTGCCGGGCTCCAGTGATCCTTCTGCCTCAGCCTTCTGAGTAGCTGGAACTACAGGCATGCACCAATGCACCAGGTTACTTTTTAAAATTTTTGTAGAGATGAGGTCTTGCTGTGTTGCCCAGGCTTGGTCTCAAACTTCTGGGCTCAACAGATCCTCCCATCTCAGCCTCCAAAAGCACTGAGATTACGGGTATGAGCCACTGTGCCCAGCTGATTGCAGACAACATCTTAGAACCTCTATTTAGTGTTCCATCAACCAAGAGTTGAGGATGTTTGTGCTTGGATAGTTCCCTTCACCTGTTGTTCTTTTTTTTTTTTTTAACTGTTTCTCATTTAATTTTTAATTGGCAAATAAAAATTGTATACATTTATGGTGTACAATATGTTTTGAAATATGTATATGTTGCAGAATGACTAAATCAAGCTAATTGACATATGCATTACCTCGAATACTTACTTTTGTGTGGTGAGAACACTTAGAATCTACTCTCTTAGCAATTTTCCAAGTATACACCACGTTGTTATTAACTTTAGTCAGCATGCTATACCGTAGATCTTTTGAACTCATTTCTTCTGTCTAACTAAAATTTCTTGTCCTCTGACCAACATATCCCCAGTCTCCACTCCCACCCCCAGCCCCTGGTCCCCACCACTCTACTCTCTGCTTCTATGAGATCAGTGTTTTTAGATTCCACATATGGGTGAGATCATGCGATATTTGTCTTTCTGTGCCTGGCTTATTTTGCATAACACGATGTCTTCAGATTCATCCATGTTGTCACGAATCACAGGATTTCCTTCTTTGTTAAGATTAACAGTATCCCATTATGTAGGTAAAGCAAAATTTTTTTATCCGTTCATCCACGGTGGACATTCAGGTCCATATCTTTTATTTTTTTGTTTTTAGCTCCATATCTTGACTATTGTGAAAATGTTACAATGAACATGGGAATGCAGATATCTCCTTAACACATTGATATTATATCCTTAGGATATGTATCCAGGAATTGCTGGATCATATGGCAGTTCTATTTTTAATTGTTTGAGAAACCTACATACAGTTTTCTATAATGGTTATACTAACATACACTCCCACCAACAATGTGCAGTGTTCTCTTTTCTCCACATCCTCGCCAACACTGTCGTTTATCTTTTTCATCATAGCCATTCTAACAGGTGTGAGGTGGTATCTCCTTGTGGTTTTAATTTGCATTTCCCTCTTCTTCTCTTTTACTTGTCAGCTGCAACTTTACTTTTAAGTCTTCCAGGTGTATCACATACTCTTTTCTGTAATCACAATTTAGTCTTCTGTAGTTTGTCTGTGAATTTATTCCAAAATTGTAAAAAATAATAAATGAACATTTATGTGTTATGACTTTACAGATTTAGTTCACTGTATAGCCAAAAACTACTCTTTGCTTTCCACTTTATAGGGTCAATGTTAGAACTCCTATGCCAGTCATAGAATGTTTCTAGTTTTACATTAAAATATATACTTCCTTTTTTTTTTGAGACGAGGTCTTGCTCTGTTGCCCAGGCCAAAGTGCAGTGGCATGATCATGGTGCACTGAAGCCTCAAGCTCTGCAGCCCAAGTGATCCTCTAATCTCAGCTTTCCAAGTAGCTGGGACCACAACTGTGTCCCACCACACCTAGCTAATTAAAAAAAAAATTTTTTTTTTTAGAGATAGGGTTCCCTATGTTGTCCAGGCTGGTCTTCTACTCCTGGGCTTGAGAGATCCTCCTGCCTTGGTTTCCCAAAGTTCTGGGATTATAGGGACGGGTCACCACACCCACTCTAGATCCTCCTTTTTTAATACTCCACCAATTGTACAAAGTCATGCCACATTTTAACTCATTTCCTATTTGGTCCATGTGAGGAATAGTATTTAAGACTGTAGTTTGAATTGACCATTCATGCCTCAGCCTCTTCACAGGGAACCATTTTCTGTTTTTCGAATAATGATAGAGGGAAGTACCTGGTATTTTCAAAAAACTAAAGATAGTCTCCTATGAATGGGAGATGAGGCTGCAACGTTCAACTCAAGCACTTAATAAAATGTCTTGAATATCATGCCAAAAAATTTGGACTTTGTAGGTCCTAGGAGACTCTTGAAGGTTTTTAAGGAATTTGAGGTACTTGGGCTAAGTCTTCTTGGAAATAATCCACCAAAGAGGGTGGCCTGCCAGGGCAAGGGAATGCCAGCAGTTAGCAGCTGAGGGAAGTACCACTAGCTGCCCCCATAGTGCTTACCACAACAGAGAGCTATGTGGTCAGAGGACCCCATGCAGTCTCCAAAGAATCCATCAATAGCCCTGTGAGAGAGCTGCATTTGAACCCCTGAAGCTCAGTCCTGGCCTGTAGGGAAGAACCCTTGATCAACATTACCATCCTCCAAGACTGCACATGAATCAGCATTTATTTAATTTTATTTAAGTTGATGGATATTTGAGTACTTCCAATTTTTTTTTTTAACTGTAATAAACTACTTTGTAATGACAGTTGTTTTATTTATATCTTTTCTTTCTTGCCGATTTTCTTCCTCTGGGGAGTTATTTATAACTTAAGAACTGCCAGGGGCCAGGCGCGGTGGCTCACGCCTGTAATCCCAGCACTTTGGGAGGCCAAAGCAGGCAGATCACGAGGTCAGGAGTCCGAGACCAGCCTGACCAACATGGTGAAACCCCATCTCTACTAAAAATACCAAAATTAGCCGGGCATGGTGGCATGCGCCTGTAATGCCAGCTGCTCAGGAGGCTGAGGTAGTAGAATCACTTGAACCCGGGAGGCTGAGTTTGCAGTGAGCCGAGATTGCGCCATTGCACTCCAGCTTGGGCGACAGAGGGAGACTCTGTCTCAAAAAACAAACAAACAAACAAAAAAAACAAAAAAAAAGAAAAGGAAAAGAAAAAAAGAACTGCCAGGTAAAGCGTGTGTAATCTATCTTTCCTTCCTTCTTTGTTTCTTTCGTCTCTTTCTTTTTCTCCTTTTTAAATTAGTGTGTTTTATGCCTTAGAGCATTTTCAGCTTAACAGAAAAATGAAGCAGAAAGTACAGAGAGCTCTCATATACATCCCCCTCCACCATATTTTAACTTATTATTAACATTTTGGATTAGTGTGATACATTTGTAGTTACAATAGATTAATGAGTATTGACACATGATTAACTGAAGTCCATAGTTTACATTAGGGTTCACTCTTTGTATTATGGCTCTATGGGTTTTGACTATGTGTAATGTCATGTATTCACCATTATAGTATCATACAGAATAGCTCTTCTGCCCAAAAAATCCCCTGCACTGCACCTATTCATCCCTCCCTCAAATGTATGTAATTTTTAAGGCTTTTGAGGTCTATAGTCAGATTGTTTTACAAAATGTTTGTATCCGAATACCAGCAGTGTGTGACAGTCTGTTTTAGCATATCATCAATAATACTGGGTATTACTATTTTTAATGTTAGGAAAAGTGATATCTCATTTATATTAGGACAAATATAAATAAGATATAATTGTGTTGGAACTCTATACAATGAGCTGATGACATTGTTACAGTGAGAGAGACTTGTTAGAGATGAGCTTAAACAAATAATGAGATTTATTGCCTCATGCATCTGGGTGCTGGCCTCAAGGTTGATTGATTCAAGAACTCAAATGATTTCACAGAAAGGGCTGTCCCTTATTCCTCTTCTATTGCAGACACTTTTTTCTAAGGAGGGAGACATGGTTGCAAGCAGGTCTAGGCTTACATCATCTTAGCTAAGGAGGTCTAGAGGAATGAGACATCTTTGTTGTCTCTGATTCAATCCTACATTAATCAGAGCTCATTTAAGTGCCATGATAGAAACCCAATTTAAGCTGGCTTAAGCAAAAAAAAAAAAAGAAAAAGAAAAAAGAAAAAAGAAAAAAAAAGAAAAGTGAATATATTGGCTCATGCAACTGAAAAGTTTAGTTGAGAGTTCTTCTTTCAGGAACAGGGGATCAAACAATATCATCAGGACTTGCTTTTTATCTTTTGTCCTGCTCTCCTCTTTGTTGATTTCATTCTGAGGCAGACTTTCTCTCTGCCTGTTGGCAGAATGATTCCTGATAGCTCCAGGGTTAAATGATTCAGCAGTCTCATAGGTCTCAAAGGGAATACCTCATTTCTAATGGGTCCAACAAAGGTTCTGAGGAAGACTTTGGTTGGCCTGGCTTCCAAATTGTGTCCATCCCTACCACTCATTGTAGCAGAGGGATGAAAAAATCTGGTGAGTTAGGATTGGGTTATATGCCACCCCTGCACAACGGTAAGGGAAGGCATTAGCTCCCCTAAAATCACAAGGACTAATAGGGGAGAAAGAGGGTTTGTAAACGACAAAAAAAGAGCGGATACTGTGCCAGCAAAAGAAAAAATGTATATTACAAGTATCATCAGCTCTCCCACAACCACTTGGTTGGAGTGTGGGAGAAATAAGTTTTCTATCAAAAGTTGGGGAGAAGGAATAATGCGTAGATAAAAGCAACACATGTCCACCACATCATTGTTCTATTTCATATTCATTCATAAACTTTATTTTAGATATTTGTTGACCATTTGTATTTGGGCTTTTATGAGTTATCTGTCCATTTTGCTATTAGCACAGTGCTTTTAAAATGTTCCTATCATCTTAACCTTGATCTTTATTCCTTTCAGTTTTGCATGCTGGAAATTTTTTTTTCAGTTTGTCATTTGTTTCCTAATTTTGTTATTTATATTTTTACTCAAGATTACTATTTTAAATTACATATAGATCCATGCAGTGGGTATTATGCTTTTATTCATCCTAATTCTAAACACTAAATAGTTTTATGGCTTAGTTATTACTCTGATTTAACTTCTGTGGCCCGGTTTTCTCATCTGTAAAATGGGCCATTGATTTTCTTCCTATTCTTCTAACATGTTTATGACTATGAAATATGATTTATTTATTTCAAAATATAGAGCTCAAGAAAGTGAATAAGAAATGTTTCTGAGCATTAAATATCAGAGGATCTTTAATGGTATCCCACAGGGAGTACCATGAGTGATTCATATGTAGCTTGATGGTGCTCTGCTGCCAAATAGAGCAGAATAAACCCCTTCCCCACCCTTTGCCCTGGCTGGCCAGGGCATGTGGCAGGCGGAGGAAACACCTGCAGCTACAGAGAATACAGATGCCAGTCAGAGCCTGCAGGTTAGAGAGAGTGCCACAAGGCTAAGCTAAACGTATCAAACCCAGCCACAGGTTGAACAAGAAAGCAGGCAGCCAGTGTTTTCCTGTGTGTAACTGTGGGTACCGCCTCTATTGGTGATAGAGACTTGACACTTAAAATGAACTTTGGGTTGTTCCAAATGTACAGATTAAGAACATTTGGCATGTAGAATTAGGATTCTGATGTGAGATATATACTGATGCTGTCTGGTGTGATACAAGAGTACATTGATGCATGGATGACGGTCAGTAGTCTTGGAGAACAGAATCAAGATAGGATGAGAAAAGAAAGTATTCCTTTGATTATAATGACTAAGTGTTCATAAGTTCCTTCATGAGGAAGAAGTGAAAATTATCAGAGCCTCCCACTATGTACCTTTGGTATTATAGCGTATTATATATTTATTTTAAAATTGGTGTGTAGTAAAATGGATATACCATAAAAGGGCAAGCTTAGTCATGTAGCTCAAGTCCTTTTGTCACCTTTATAAAGAACTTTTCCAGGTTTTGTTAAGTTGACATTTTTGATGTAGTCAGATTTTACCAAACTGCTCGATGCAGGACTCTGGAGCCTGAGTGATAAACCAAATAAACAGTCGCCTTACAGGCTACTGTTTTAGTCTTATTTTAGTCTGAGTATGCTACACTTGATAAAAATCACTTCAAAAATGAGAAAGTATTACATAAAAGTCATTTATTACAATCCCTTAGATCAGCAATTCTCAACCCTGGCTAAACAGTGGAACTACCTGAGAAGCGTTTTAACAACTGCTGGTGGCTGGCCTAACACCATATTAATTATATTAAAATTTCTGGAGAAGGGAAGAACACTCCCCAAGTGAACATAACGTGCAACTAGACAAAAAGAGCTGATGGGGATTGAACAAAAAAGTGGGGTCTAGTCAGGTCTTAGAGGATAACTGTGTCCACAGTGTAACATTGTGTTACAAGCTGAGGCATAGGGTATAATTCAAGTATTCCCTTCCAAGCCTACACAATTGTTAGCAAACTACCTAGTGGTGTCTGGAAGTCATTTTTGGGGAAATATTCAGATGTTTTTTGAATACTGTTTTGCTGAAAACAATTCAGGAAATTTCCCCCCAGGAAAACTTCTGATTTGCAGCATGGGACATAGAGGCTGAGCACTCTTCCCCGGCTTCCCACTGTACTCGGAACAGGAACCGGACTCCACCGTGGCTTCCACAGTCTGGCATGACCTTTCTCCTTGCTTTGACTGAAAGCCATATTTAATGCCACCGTCTCAGATTTATGATGCAGCAGCCACACTGGGCTTCTTTCAGTTTCTGCTACTTGGGAAACTCGAGCTTTCTACATGCTACTTCCTCTGCGTGGATTAAGCTCTCCCACCTTGCTTCTTGGTTTCTTCTTATCCATTCTTCAGCGATCACTTCCCCAGAGACCTTCCCAGACAACCTCTCTAAGCCCTAATGTAATCCCATCTCTAAAGTCTTAAAATTTATTTATTTATTCATTTTTGAGACAGGGTCTCATTCTATTGCCCAGGCTGGAGTACAGTGGCATGATAATGGCTTACCTCCCTGGCTCAAGCAATTCTCCCACCTCAGCCTCCCGAGTAGCTGGGACTACAGATGTAGCCTCCCGAGTAGCTGGGACTACAGCCAAACCACCATATCAGGCTAATTTTTGTATTTTTTTAGAGAAGGGTTTGCCATGTTGCCCAGACTGGTCTCTAACTCCTGGGCTCAAGCAATCCTCCTGCCTCAGGCCCCCAGAGTGCTGGGATTACAGGCCTGAGTCATTGCGCCTAGCCCCTGTTACTAAATTAAACATCACCTTCTCCCCAATACCTACACATGGCAAACATTAGGTATTCGGTAAACATCTGTTGGATGAGTGAATGAAAGACTGTTGAAGGCAGTGTGACAGAGTAGAAAGAACACTGAATTTTACCATAAAAGGCTGGATTCTAGATGGGGTTCAATCCCCTAAAAGTTCTAAGACTATTTCTCTGTCTTTAAAGTATAGTACCTGTCCTACTTGGTTCTGTACCTGTAAATATCAAATGGGAGTTGGTATATAAAAGTGTCATAATAATCATAAAACGCCACTGCAAGTATAATTTAATGTACTATTCATGGACTCAAAAGGAAATCACATATAGTCAATTAGCAAAATGTTTTTAAGTGCTGAATTATTGGCACTGTACTGCATTCATCATTATTATCAACCTTTTAAAGATAAGATTTTATTTTTTAAATTTTAAAATTATTGTTTTATTTGCAGAGATGGGTTGCCCAGGTTGACTTCAAGTGATCTTCCTGCCTTAGTCTCCCAAAGCACTGAGCTTACAGGTGTGAACCACCGTTCCCAGACAAATATCAGATTTTATAAATAAGGATGAAAAGTAAATAATTCTAGGTGAAATATTTTTATACTGTAAAAAGCTTTCTATGTACAGGTAAAAACCATCTTATTTACTTAACAAGAGATCTCTGAGACACACAGTCTTTAAGAAAAGCTAATTTTAAAGGATGTAGTAGACACATATGCTGTGAACATAAAGTATTGTATTATAGGATTTCAACCAACATTTACCAGACAAATTTTTGAGACAGAGTTTTGCTCTTGTTTCCCAGACTGGAGGCTGCAATGGCATGATCTCGGCTCACTGCAACCTCTGCCTCCTGGGTTCAAGTGATTTTCCTGCCTCAGCCTCCCGAGTAGCTAGGATTACAGGCACCCGCCACCATACCTGGCTACTTTTTGTATATTTTAGTAGAGACAGGGTTTCACTATGTTGGCCAGGCTGGTCTCAAACTCTTGACCTCATGATCCACCTGCCTTGGCCTCCCAAAGTGTTAGGATTTCAGGCGTGACTCACCTTGCCCAGCCAAGTTTTGCTTTTCTTATAACATCCATATCTAATTGTAATTCATGGTCAAGATACTTTCATATTTAAATCATCTGTTGAGTGAAGTGTCCTAACAGCAACTAAACTGCGTGTCATTTAGGGGTTTAGCATGCACCTAAAAGTATTTTCAAAGTGTATCACTGAAATGAGAGACATTTAGGTGGCACTAGCTTCCTGAAGACTGAAAGAGTAACCCTACCCACGGGAACTGCCTTGCCTTGGATAGTTGGTAGGTGGCAGCAACAGATCAGAAATTATGGTTTGTTAACTAGAGCGCTGAAAGTGTTGTTTTTAACGTTAGTCTTTCAATTTTTTTTCAAAACAAAAATGATATAGCTGCAAACCAAGTAGATAGTAAAAATAAATAAGAGTGCAGAATATAGACTACCTAAGCTTTTATTTATTCTATAATCTTTCAAAAGCAATTTATTTTTCAACAGCTCTAGGTTTGGTTTCATTGCTATTCTAAGCTTGTTTTTTGTTGTTGTTGTTGTTACAATCTTTATTTCTTCTCTTTGTAAGTACTGGGAATTTTAATGCTCCTCTATTGACAGAAAGGGGTGGCATATTTGAACTTTCGTTCTGCCTAACCTTTGTTATATTCCTATTGTGAAGATTTTGCCCCAGACATTGCATTAGTCATAGTTCAGTTACTAAAAAAAAATCCATTCTAGACAGTTTAAACAGAAATTGTTTAATACTGGGCATTAAATGGCTTATGAAGTTGTTGGGAGGGCTAATGAAAGAAGCTCTTGGTCACTTACTCTCCATCTGAACTTCGTATCACAGGCATCTGGGTTGCTTTTTTAGAATATCCATTCGGGAATCCATTGCTGATATAGTGAATCAAAACCTTTAGGAATAAGCTCCCCTGGAAATTCAAATGTTGAGATCAGAGTTGAGATCGACTTTGAGGCTGAAGTTTTAGGATGGACTTTTACTGCAGAACTGGGCCATCGAGGGATCTACTGATTCTGCAGTAAGAAACCATTTGCTTAATTGGGAAGTTGTTGCTATGGCTGCTGGATTCCAAACAATGCATCCCCTGCCATCATCAGAAGCTGCCACGGTCCGGAAACTGCCACATCCAAAAAGCTGCTACTCTGGGACCCACCAAGCTTGCTATGATATTAATTAGTAAAACAAATGTCCCGTGCCCTGACTCTTAGTGCCCCACAAGCCAGTGAACAATCAGTTAACAATGCCACAGAATAACTAAACTCCTCCGCGACTATGCTTACCACAGAACCAGTAGCAGATGACCTCTGCCTCACTCATCCCCTCCCTCCACACCCTCCATATCTACAGTGGTAGTTCTGCTGGCAGAAACTCTATCACATAAGGAATCTTAATTGCAAGAATATCTAGGGGTTGTAGCTTTAAACTTTCCAGCCCTACGGAAACAGGAAGTCCAGCTAGAAAGAGACTGCAATGGATGTGTGTACCAATCCACTGTTTCACCAAGGACATCATGAAGTAGATAAGTTATTTCAAAGACACAAAGGCCCTTATTGTCACACTATCTCAGACCTGAGGGTAAATCCGAGTCAAGCCTTTTCAGGAGTAAGTGTGTGTGAACTAAGAAGAAATCAGGACAAATCTCTTCTCTGATAGGCTCCTTGCTTCCATAGGAAAAGCAAACCTGTTACCTGCTTAAGTCCACGCCTTGGGGGTATTAGGAAGGGAGGGGTCTGTGTTGCCTACTTTTTGTCTGAGTGGTGCCTGGCCCTTTCTCCCCTTCCCTATCTTGGTGCTATAGCTTGGCTTCTGGGCACACTCTGTTCAAAATCTGACTTTGCCATTTGTTGCCTCCTTGATGTGTCCAAGCAGTGGCATCTGTGATTAGTTGCCTCCTTATGTCATCTTAACTTTACCTTTTTCTCACTCAGTACCTTCAGATGCATATTTCCTGTTTTCTAAAGGACTCAATGCTAATTATAATGATATTTTCCTTTACTTTTCCTTACTTCTAGATATGTTCTTATGCATTTTGTATTATTTCTTCCTCTGGAAATGAACTATTTCTGTAACACATTCTCTTCATTAATAAAGGTTTTAGTATATTTGATTCTCTCCTTGTTCTTCTTTATGTCAAAGTAACAGTCTTACTTTGAAGGTAAACTGTTTGGTCCTATCTTTGCCTGAACATGACTTCAGAGTTGTCTAGAAATTTAAATTATATGCCCACAATTCACAATTGCAAAAATAAGGAATCAGCCCAAATGCCCATCAATTGAGTAGATAAAGAAAATGTGCATATATATATATATGTATATATGTATACACCATGGTGTATGTGTATGTATTTATACATACACATACACCATGGAATATATACACACACACACATATATACAGACATACACACACACACAATTCACAATTGCAAAAATAAGGAATCAGCCCAAATGCCCATCAATTGAGTAGATAAAGAAAATGTGCATATATATATATATATGTGTATATATGTATACACCATGGTGTATGTATATGTATTTATACATATACATACACCATGGAATATATACACACACACACACACATATATACAGACATACACACACACACACACACCATGGAATAGTACTCAGCCATAAAAAGAAATGAAATAATGGCATTCACAGCAACCTGGATGGAACTGGAAACTATCATTCTAAGTGAAGTAACCCAGGAATAGAAAACCAAACATCATATGCTCTCACTCGTAAGTGGATGCTAAGCTATCAGGCATAAAAATGATACAATGGACTTTGGAGACTTGGGGGAAAGGGTGGGAGGGGGTGAGGGATAAAAGACTACATATCGGGTACAGTGTATACTGCTTGGGTGATGGGTGCATCAAAATCTCAGAAATCACCACTAAAGAACTTATTCATGTAACCAAACATTACGTGTTCCCCCAAAACCTATTGAAATAAAACATAAATTGAAAAATAAAAAAAATTTTATGCCTGTATACTGAAATAGTGAATCGGCTCATGCACCACATTGAGAAATTTATTTTGAAATGTCATTATGAAAGCATATAATAGGATACTAAAATAAACTTTCAGAAAGTAAAATTTTAATTTTAGAAGTTATTGATTAAACAAAATTATTGTGAATATAGTACAGAGTTCACATATGCCCCACATCCAGTTACCCTATTGTTAATCTTAATATTAATAAATAGTATTTCATACCATTGTTAATGATAAATGTATATTTGTTGCAATTAATGAGCCAATATCAATATCTCATTATTAACTAAAGTTTACACTTTATTCAGATGTCCTCAGTTCTGAATACAATAACTTCAAGTTATTTTTCTGACCCATGATCCCATCAAGGATACTAACATTGCATCTAGTCATCAGGTCTCCTTAGGCTCCTGGTTGATGCTTCTCAGGCTTTCTGTTTCTGATGACCTTGACAATTTTAAGAATTACTAGCCAGGCATTTTGTAAAGTAAAATTAAATTCTCTTCAATTTTTAGTTTTATTTTTAAACTTCACATAAGCATTTCAAACATACACAAAATTAGAGAATAGTATAATGAATCCCCATTTACCCAAGACCCAGCTTCAAAACTATCACCATTTCCAAGTTTATTCTGTCTAAACTGTCCTACCCGCCAACCCCTGAGGATTTTAAATCAAGCCCCAAATACTATATCATGACACCCTTATGTATTTCAGTACAGGCCTCTAACAGATAACGCCTTTAAATACCCACGATGCCATTATCACAGTGACAATGTTAATGATGATTCTGTAATGTTTAGTAGTCAACCTACATTCAAAGTTCTCCAATGGTCTAAAAGATGTCTTGTTCAGATTTAGATACTCAAATCAGGATCCAAACAAGGTTTATGTATTGAATTCTGTTGATTTGAAAAACAGGACTTTTGTCTTAGCTTCAGCTGAGACCTGAGACTGAAAACAAAACCATAGTTATAGCTACATTTTGAGATGAGGTGCTAAACTCCATGTGTTGTACAAAAGGGGTATTTTAAAAGAGTTTTAAGATTTTTAGTCCAACACCCACCTTAGGCTCCACAGTATTTCTTTGGGGAAATGCACTGGGGAACTGTAGCTTTTTCCTCCCACCATGTGAGAGAGAAGCAGGGTGTCTCCTCATCACCCTAAGCTCAGTGTTTACTCCTCAGAGCTAGAAAGACAGGTTGACTGATACCTGAGGAAAGGCTGTAGCTGGAGATGTCTGAAAAATGACTGCGAAGCAGAGCAAAGAGAGGTGGTTGAGTTCAGAGCAATCTGTGAATTCTATCACTGGTAGGGCAGAGATATAAGTCTCCACAACTAGAATGTGATGGGATAAAGAGATGTGGTCCTGTGGTCAGTTTAAAATGGATCCCACCCAGATGGCCTTCTTGCTGGAGGCTAGTCTCTTTTAGCAGAAAGAGGTTGGAGGTGTAGCGTTTAATACAGAAGCTGGGCCAGGGCATTTAATACAGAAGCTGGGATGGGGCTGCAGAGAGAACTGGCATTGCCTTACAAGGGAGCAGCAGTCAGGAATTCCAATTAGGGTGAAGCTCTGAGTTCCCACAAAAAGAATCCTGCAAAATAAGTAATCAGCTTTGAATACTCACCATTCCCAAAGAGCCCAAATGGATTTCAAAAGTACGTTGTGTCTTTCCATTTTCAGCTAGGTAGGGGGAAACGAAGGCAAGGGGAGGGACCAACCATGGCCTCTCCTCACTTTAGCATACTCAGTACCAAGCTGGGAGAGAGAAGATGCTTTAATGTTACTTATCCTTCTGACTTTTTACTATTAAATTGGACTGTGACAAAGAAAAATTGGTTCAAACCTTGGACAGAATATCCTTCTGGAAAGAAATATGCTTTGCTGAGAGAACGCTTAAGCAATTTTCTGATAATTTGTAATAAGATTAAAGCCTCTTCTGGGAAACCAGCTACTTACTCAGCTGATTAACAGTCTGCTGCCTAATAATTTTGAAACCAGTTTAGTAATAATTATCTAAGCATTTCTTTTGACCTATAAAAAGTGTTCCTTCCACAGGGAATCATTGAATGGCTTGTTTAGGACTCTTCCCTTGTGGAAGTTAACAATTTGTATCCTGTTGGGTCCTGTACTTTCACCATAATGATTACAAAAATATTTCAGGGATAGAAATATGTTGATAGATGAAGTAATTTTGCTTGTCCTTGAAATCAATCATATCTTAATATCAAATTTCTGAGAAATAACTAGCAATCACTTTCAAATGACCCCACGTGGTGATGAATTCGAGAGTTACAGGCAGTACCTCCTCAGTTCAAATGTCATTTGGACACAGTTTTATCTATCCTTTTTTCACAGGTTCTGTGTATTATCTATCCTTATTAGATATACACATATATAGATGTGTATTATCTATCATATTATCATATGTATTATTATCATATGTATTATCATAGATAGATAATACACATCTATATATGTGTATTATTTCACAGGTTCTGGTGCTTGGTCATCTTTTACAGTCATATTATATAAGCAGGATTTTCCTTTTCTATGTATTACCTTAAACATAATCCTAGATCACAAATTGTCTTAAAGGGTTCAAAGAAGAGAGTTGACAGGTTTTAATTTCAACCGGTAGTAACACAAAGCCTAGTTATTCCAAAGCTGTTGCTCAGGTTACAAAACCGAAGCTTCATATAATTTAATCACACATTGTATGTTAAGGACCTGCATACATTTGCTTGTATAAAAAGCCAAATAATCATATACAGTGTTGGTAGTAATATATTTAAATTGGCACAGCCCTTTGAAAAACAGTTTGGCAATATATATCAAGAACAATACATGCTTATACCCTTCACTTGATATTCTAACTTCAATTAAAAATATGTGGAAAGGAAGCTACATGCACACATATTTTCTTTTTTATGGTAGCCAAAAATGAGAAGCAGCCTGAATATGTAAAAACAGGGACTCACAGTAGGTACATGTGTGGTTTATCCGCCTAATGCGATTTATTAAAATATTCATTGGAAAGATAACAACATGGAAAAGAAGAATAAAAGTTGAATTCATACTATAATTACTTAAAACATATATTAGAAACATTTGCTTAAATTTTCTAAAGACTTAGAATCACGTATTATTGGCAATCCATGCTGAAATGGTACATAAAAATTTCCATTTGCTAATGTTAGACTGCTGGCAGACACAGCAAATTTTTCAGCTAAGCAAATGTCAATTGTTGCTATAGCACTTCTAAGATTCAAATAAACCTACCTAATAATTGGCAGGGGTACTCTTGGGTAAATGTGGAGAAAAGTCAAAGATTGATTAAGAAAAGGAAAATGTCAACCTTCCCAGTCAGTGACTACTTAGAAGCTACGGTATAGTTGTCCGTTGTTATCTGCAGGGGATTGGTTCCAGGACTCCCCTTGGATATAAAAATCCTGAATGTTCAACTTCCTGATAGAAACATATGTACACATATTGTCTTGTATATTTTAAGTCATCTCTAGACTACTTATAATACCTAATGAGATGTAAATGCTATTATATTGTATTGTTCAGGAAATGATGACAAGAAAAAGACTCTGCAAATGTTCAGTAGAGATGCTTTTTTTTTTTTTTTTGAGACAGAGTCCGCTCTATCACCCAGGCTGGAGCGCAGTGGCCCCATCTCAGCTCACTGCAACCTCCGCCTCCTGGGCAAAAGTGATCCTACTCCCACCTCAGCCTCCCAAGTAGCTGGGACTACAGGCACAGGCCACCACACCCAGCTAATTTCTGTATTTTTTATAGAGGCAGGGCTTCACTGTATCGTCCAGGTTGGTCTCTAACTCCTGGGCTCAAGCTATTCGCCAGCCTCGGCCTTCCAACATGTTGGGATTACAGGTGTGAACCACCACGCTGGTCAAGATACTTAAAAAAAAAAAATTCTGTTTGAGGTTGGTTGAATCTATGGATGCAGAACCCGCTAATATGGATGACTGACTGTACTAGTGGGGAAGGCACACTAAATAACTAGGATAAAATCTGGTAACCACTTGCAGAGGTGACTGAGTGGGATCGAGGAAGATATTGGAGAAGGGGGAGGCATTGCAGATACAGTAGATCCAAGAGAAGAGATTCTTTGTTTTAAACCTGTTGAGAGAGCGGAATAACTGAGAGTGTCTTGACTATAGTTTAAATGCAGGATTTGCATAAGCAGGTAGTGGAGGCTGAAGATCTTAGGTTCTATTTTGAACGTATTAAGAAAAATGACTTAAAATTTATGTTGATTCTAGAGTCTGCATGCAATGAACTGGGAGATGGAAGAGGTAAGTTGTGAGGTCTCTGCAGTAAACCAAGACCTTCACTACATAAATTAACTGCATTAGCATTTCTGGAATACATTTTACCTTAAAAATGATTTAACCATATTCTAACCAAGTTTTAGGTGATTTTTGGTGTTCTCTAACAGAATTGGCACAGTATATTGAATCAGATTGCAGTGGATTATTTTAACTGTGTGGCCAGATGCAGAGAAATATGTACAGGTATTGAGGCCAACAAATACAGAAATGCAAATTCTCACAAGTAAACAGATTTGGAATTCTAGAAGGTGGCAGATTATCAATAGCTGTATCCAGATCCCTTGGAGTGGTGGATGATTTTATATTAAAACTTTATAATAGCTCACCAGGAAATAAAATTCAGCCTTAACCTTCTAGGCAATTGGGATGTTGCTAAGAATAATCAAGACCATTAAAAAAAAAAAAAAATATCGGGTGCAGTGGCTCACACCTGTAATCCCAACACTTTGGGAGGCCAAGGCAGGTGGATCACCTGAGGTCAGGAGTTTGAGACCAGCCTGGACAACATGGTGAAACCCCGTCTCTACTAAAAATACAAAAATCAGCTGGGTGAGGTGGTGCTTGCCTGTAATCCCAGCTACTTGGAAGGCTGAGGCAGGAGAATCTCTTGAACCCGGGAGGTGGAGGTTGCAGTGAGCCGAGTTCGCGCCACTGTACTCCACTCTGGGCGACAAGAGCGAAACTCCGTCTCAAAACAACAACAAACCCCCACACACAAAAAACTGTATGACTGAACAGCAGACAAGATGACTACAGTGTTTTTCTTTTGTCTGTTTCCACTAGAATAAAAGACTTCATATTTTTTAAAAGTTTCTTATCCCAGAAAAATATCACAATCCATTTAGAATATGAGTTCAGGCTCAACTATTTCCTGACTCTACAGAAGAGTTCAAGATGTTGCAGACCTTATCTTAAAAGCTGGCTCAAAATCGCCGGATTTGGTAGTCATCTAAACATTTCATAAATAATTTACTAAGTCTCAAAACACTAAACCAGCAAGCCCTTGATTTCAAAAGCAAATCTTGCCGGGATGGAGTGGGGCGGGGGACCTGGCATGGGGGATGAAGGGGTTGGAAATGGGCAGATATTGGTCAAAGGGTACGAAGTTTCAGCTAGTGTGAACAGGAAGTTCTGAAGATCTGATGTGTAACATGGTGACAGTAGTTAATGTATTGTGTCCTTAAAAATTGATGAGTAGATCTTAAATGTTCTCTTCATGAAAAAATGGTGCAATGGATATGTTAATTCCATTGATGTAATCATTTCACAATGCATACATATGTCAAAACATCACCTTGTACACCACAAATACACCCAACTTTTGTCAATTACACTTTAATAAAGCTGGGGGAAGCAACTCTTTTTTTGGGCACAGCATCCGGGTTTTATTTACTAACTTTGAGAACAGAGAACCTTTTTTTTTTTTTTTAAATTTTTTTTTTTTGAGACGGAGTCTCGCTCTATCCCCAGGCTGGAGTGCAGTGACCGGATCTCAGCTCACTGCAAGCTCCGCCTCCCGGGTTTAAGCCATTCTCCTGCCTCAGCCTCCCGAGTAGCTGGGACTACAGGCGCCCGCCACCTCGCCTGGCTAGTTTTTTGTATTTTTTAGTAGAGACGGGGTTTCACGGTGTTAGCCAGGATGGTCTCGATCTCCTGACCTCGTGATCCACCCGTCTCGGCCTCCCAAAGTGCTGGGATTACAGGCTTGAGCCACCGCGCCCGGCCCAGAGAACCTTGATCAATTAAATGGTAGGGAGCGCTGTGGAGAGAGCATCCTGCCCAGTCCGGGAAGAGAGGCAGAGAAAGGAGGCCTAGGATTCCTGGGGCCCAGCGGCCTCTTCCCTCCTGGCGTCCCCGGCGGCCCTCGCTCCCAGGCCCCGCGGTCTCATTTGCCGCTTCCGACGCGTGACCCCGGCGCGCTAGCGTCCGGGATCGGTGACAGGCGCGGGGTGCGCCAAGCGGTCCCATGTGTCCCCTCCCTCTCGCGGCCGCCGCAGTCGCCGCGCGCCGAGCCCCACTCCGGCTCCTCAACAGAGGGCTCGCCGCAGCCATGTCTACCGCCGGGCCACTCAAATCCGTGGACTACGAGGTGTTCGGGAGAGTGCAGGGTAGGCGGCCCCGCTACAGGGGGAGATCAAAAAGGTGATGGGAGGGAGGCGAGAAAGCTGTGAGAAGCGCCTCCCACCTAAAGTATGCCTTTTCCCTTTGTGGCTGGGACTTCCGCTCAGCCATGACACAGCAGCGGCGATAGGGAAGGAGGCGAAACGCGCATGCGCCCCAGGACTTGGACGGGCGGAAGTAGGGGAATGGGGAGGAAAGTAGGGTAATTGGGAGGGAAGTGGCTATGGGAAGGGAAGTGGCGATAGGGAGAGAAGTGGAGAGGGATTTGCTGAGGATCAGAAGTAGGCGGCTGCCGGGTGCGGGAGTAAGCGGCGCAGAGGGAAAGGTTGAAGTTGGGTAGGAAAAGAAGAGGGTCTTTGAACTAGTGGTCTCGTTGCTTGCCACTGAAGCTACCTGGTCTTGACTTGGGTTTTAGGAAGGACGCTCAGATGGTTTAAGGTTACCTTTTCAGAGGTCAAACCTTTTTTTAGACCCCTTTGTAGCTCTTAAAAGAATTAAATTGTTACCTAATTTTTGTTTCATCCCAAGTTTAAGTAGTTGCAAAGTTTGTAACGTCTGGCTTATTGAAAATATTGATATTTATAAATGAAAATATTAAGTCACTCTGAAATTTATTCAGTGGAATGTAAATACGGTAATGATTTAATATCCACCATCTTAATTTGAAATAAAACTCTTCAACAATGGGAAATTTTACTCATTTCTTTTCCTCTTTGACTTTGATTTTCATTCCACTTCTGCCACAGAATTACCCCATTGTTTCGCTTGAGGGTTTTTTTTTCTTTGCTCACCGTATCATACTTTTCTGCTATATGTGTATATATATATATATATATATATGCATATGTATGAATAAGTATAATGCTTTTTCTTAATTTCCTTTGACAATAAGGCTTTGTTAGAAACAAATGCTTGTTCCTTGGTGCAAAAACTCAAATAATTTTTTCAGCAAGGCAATTTTACTTCTATAGAAGGGTGCGACTCGCGGATGGAACAATGGCAAGAGCACACCTGAACAGGGGAGGGGAAAGGGAAGTTCTTATTCCTGACTCAGGTAGCCCTTACTGCTGTGTCTTTCCCCTACTGGCTAGGGTTGGACCGCACAGTCTAAGCTAATTCCGATTGGCTGTTTTAAAGAGCAGGGGTAGGAGCTGGAGTGGCGGGATGGGTAGTTTGGCAGGAAGGGTGGTTACAGAACAGGTGACTCAGGATGATTCAGGTCAGAGCAGGTGACCACAGGTGACTCAGGACGGAGCAGGTGACCAGGGGTGACTTAAGATGGAGCAGGTGACCAGGGGAATAGGTGTGAACTACTGATTAAAACTGGTGGAAAAGGTTGTTTACTGAAACTAGGGGTGAGGAGAACAAGGAAGCTAGACTTTAAAATAGAGCGCAACGAACCGAGCATACTGATGTACTACTGATTCTTTGAAGAGAAATTTAGAAGTCGTTGTATTCAACAGCTCCAAGTATTAAATTTTTTGTCTGTATTGAATTATTATTGAAATTATTATTAGAACACTAGATGAAAATAATATAAAAAGTATGATAAACATTATTAAAATTTAAAGGTAAATTTGTGTTAGAAGTTTATTTTTTAAATTCTATTTTTTTAAGAGAAGGAGTCTTGCTCTGTCACCCAGGCTGGAGAAAGTTGAGTGGCACAATCATAGCTCACTGCAGCCTGGAACTCCTGGGCTCAAGCGATCTTCTGCCTCAACCTTCTAAGCAGCTGGGACTATAGGCCCGCGCCACCGTGCATGGCTGATTTTTAAATTATTTTATGTAGAGAAAGCGTCTCTGTTGCCCAGGCAAGTCTTGAAATCCTGGCTTCAAGCGATCCTCCTGCACTTGGCCTCCCAAAGTGCTGAGATTACAGCGTGAGCCACTGTACTCAGCCAGAAATTTATTATTAATGAGAAGGCCGGGAGTATTTATTTAACCTTGGTCAGAGGAAGAGTTGAATTATCCTTGTATTTGGTACTCTAGAGGTTTTTACACTTTGGTGCAGTGTACCAGGGTAAGATTAAGAATGGATAAAAGTGTGCCTTTTGTAAAGAGATCTTTCTTTTTTAAATTTTATTTTATTTTTATTTCCAATAGGTCTTTGGAGAACAGGTGGTATTTGATTACATGAGTAAGTTCATTAGTGGTGATTTCTGAGATTTTGGTGCAGCCATCACCCAAGCAGTGTACACTGTACCCAATGTGTAGCCTTTTATCCCTCACCCCCTCCTACCCTTTCCCCCTGAGTCCCCAGAGTCCATTGTATCATTCTTATGCCTTTGCATCCTCATAGCTTAGCTCCCATTTATGAGTGAGAACATAGAACGTTTGGTTTTCCATTCCTGAGTTACTTCACTTAGGATAATAGGGGACCTTTCTTTCAAAGGGTGATTGTGCAAAGGGAGATAGGAAAGGAGTCTCAGGTCAGTTTTAGGAAAGAATGTATGTGGAAGTTGAACATCTGGAAATTGATTCCCTGAACATTATGCATGGGTCTGTGCTCTTTATAAAGCCTTTGAGTGCACCCAGGGGTATGGTATCCTGCTTTGAAAACTGCCACAGTAAGTCACCAAAGCACATAATGTAAAATACAAAAGTGAAGGCAAAGATCACCTAACAGAATGGTCCACTAGAGAGAAGTGGCAGTAGTTAAGGAGTCTGTGTGTGTGTGTGTGTGTGTGTGTGTGTGTGTGTGTGTGAATGTGTGACATTTATTGTAGGTGTTCTTTGTGCTGAACATTTCACTGTTGTTTACTTAATCATCACAGTTTTGTGAGTTGCATGTCTTACTCCTGTTTCAACAAGGACACAACAGGTGCACAGAGATTCAGTAAGTTGGACAAGCCCTTAATTGACAAATGGGATTTGATTCTACATCTCTCTGACTTTAAAACTTGTGCTTTCCCATTATACGATGTTTTCTGCTATTACATTATATATTTCTGTTAACTATACAATTCTACTTTTGTGCACATAGTGGTAACATGGTATATAATCAATTTGGACCAACAGTAAAAATATGGAAAAGAGAAATATACTATACATAAATAGTGGGGTTTAAAAAGTTAACTTTAGGGCAGTAATTCCTATAGTTTATAGTATGTTAAATGGAAGAGAGTACATGCCTAGTATTGATCAAGGCGTAGTATGTAGTACAAATTCACCATCACATATTTACACACATCTACACTGACATTCCCTGACAATTTAGAATGTGCCAAGCTCTGTACTCAACATTTTACATATGTTGTCTCATTTAATCTTCATCTCTGTAACTGCAGTGGTTTTTCTCATTTAACAGATGGAGACATTGAGGCATGGGATAGTAACTTCTTTCCCAGTTATACAAATTAAGAGGTGGGGCTGGGATTTGAACCTTGATAGCCTTTTTTTTTTTTTTTTCTTTTGACAGGGTCTCACTGTTGCCCAGGCAAGATCATAGCTCACTGCAGCCTTGAGCTCCTGGACTCACATGATCTTCCTGCCTCATCCTCCTCCTGAGTAGCTGGGACTACAGGCATGAGTCACCATGCCCAGCTAACTTTATAGAGTCTCACTATGTTGACTAGGCTGGTTTTGAACTCCTGGCCTCAAGCAAGCCTCCCACCTCCACCTCCCAAAGTTCTGGCCTTATAGGCATGGGCCACCAGCCTGGGCAACAGAGTGAGACTGTCTCTGAAGAAACAATAAAATAAAATAAAATAAAGAAAGTATGAAATAATAACATTTTAGTGAAAACTGGCTTGTTAGAAATAATAGCTATGAGCCGGGCGCGGTGGCTCACGCCTGTAATCCCAGCACTTTGGGAGGCTGAGGCGGGTGGATCACAAGGTCAGGAGATCGAGACCATCCTGGCTAACATGGTGAAACCCCGTCTCTACTAAAAATACAAAAAATTAGCTGGGCACAGTGGCGGGCGCCTGTGGTCCCAGCTACTCGGGAGGCTGAGGCAGGAGAATGGCGTGGGCCCAGGAGGCGGAGCTTGCAGTGAGCCGAGATCACGCCACTGCACTCCAGCCTGGGCGACAGAGCAAGACTCCGTCTCAAAAAAAAAAAAAAGAAAAGAAATAATAGCTATGAAAGTAAATTTGCAGTGGAAGAACCTATAATTGGGAACATTTATTATGGACAAAATATGGATTGATAAAGTCATCATTAAAATATTTGAGTGGAAACTATTTCTAGTGAAAATGGTTTCAATGACGTTAAAGTGAACATGGAAAAAATGGAAAATGTTTTAACTTTCCTATATGGAAAATTGATCAATGAATTAAATTGGCTTACTTGAGTTTATCACAGAAAATGTTTTCCAACTGAAAATGATGTGTTGTTAGTATAGGGACCGTATAACTGGTTTAAGCCAATATAGATACATTGTTATGAACTAAAGTCCTTACTTTATTCAAGGTTTCCTTAGTTTTTACCTAATGTCTTTTTTTCTGTTCCAGGATCCCATCCAGGATACATTTAGCCCCCTTGGCTCCTTAGGCTCCTTGAGGCTGTGACATTCTGTTAGACTTACCTTGTTGTCAATGATGTTGGCCGTTTTAAGGAGTACTTTGAGGTCAAGTACTTCTAGAACGCTCCCCAATTGGGATTTGTCTGATTTTTTTTTTTTTT
>NW_012116366.1:1948188-1953171 GCF_000951035.1 Colobus angolensis palliatus
CCCAGCTAATTTTTTGTATTTCTAGTAGAGACAGGGTTTCTTCATGTTGGTCAGGCTGGTCTTGAACTCCTGACCTCAGGTGATCCACCTGTCTCGGCCTCCCAAAGTGCTGGGTTTACAGGCATGAGCCACCATGACTGGCCCATATTGAATCTTTTATATACGATTTATTTCAGCCTTGTTTATTTCCATCTATCACCGCCTTAAGCAATGGGTAACACTTATTATCCACCAGTTCGTCAAGAAGTATGAATTTAACCTAAAATTATGCCTCAAACTTAAATGACATCCTGTAGCTCCACTGTTTTAAGATTTAATAAATCCGTGTGTGTATCATTACCATTCATAGTTAAAAATGCTTTTATTTGTTTATTTATTTGAAACAGAGTCTTGCTCTGTCACCCAGGCTAGAGTGCAGCAGTGTGATCACAGCTCACTGCAGGCTCAACTGATCCTCCCTGACTCTATCCTCCTTGATACCTGGGACTAGAGGCATATGTTATCATGTGCTATCTAAGCACATGTGCTATCATGTGCTATCTAAGAGGCATGTGCTAACTAGAGGCAAGTGCTATCATGCCCAGCTAAGTTTTGTATTCATAGTTTTTGTAGAGATGGGGTTTCACCATGTTGCCCAGGCTAGTCTTGAACTCTGGACTCAAGTGATTCATCTGCCTTGTCTTTCCAAAGTGCTGGGATTACAGGCATGAGCCACCATACCCTGCCCCAAATGCTTTTAAATTTAAAACTTTGAAAATATAAATCAAATGAAGATATGCACATGGATTTTTTTAAAAACTCAAATAGTATAGAAAAGCTGGTAATTAAAAGCAACAGCCACCATATCCTGCTCCAGTTTCCAGCCCCAAGTCCTGTATATTCTATAAAACAACCAATTTAACCATTTATTTTTAAAGTCTTGTGGGTTTTAAAAATTATTATTATTATTATTTTTAGATGGAGTCTCGCTCTGTTGCCCAGGTTGGAGTGCAGTGGCGTAATCTTGGCTCACTGCAAGCTCTGCCTCCTGGGTTCATGCGGTTCTCCTGCCTCAGCCTCCTGAGCAGCTGGGACTACAGGCGCCCACCACCTCGCCCAGCTAGTTTTTTGTATTTTTTAGTAGAGACGGGGTTTCACCGGGTTAGCCAGGATGGTCTTGATCTCCTGACCTCGTGATCCGCCCGTCTCGGCCTCCCGAAGTGCTGGGAGTACAGGCTTGAGCCACCACGCCCGGCCTTGACTCAGTTTTTTAGAATAAGAGTAGCTTATTTGAGTACTGATGACATAGAATTCTTTCAGTGCCATTTCGCCAGCCAGAAATCTTTGCGGCCAGTGGTGCCTCTGCCCAGGCTTTGCTTGGGCCCACTGGGCTTACTCTGCCCACTTGGCCCAGCAGGCTGTGCTCAGCTTGTGCTACTGGTCCAGATCCTGTGCTTGCCTTGGCTCTGTGGTCAGCTCACAGCTGGTCCAGGAGTGCCGTGACCGCTTTTACCTTGGGTGCTGGTGTCTGGATGAGGGGGATGTGGCAGTGCCCAATAACTTGGAGATGCCAGCCACCTCAGAGCTCGAAGGGGTGTTACAGCTTTTGCTTGGGGTGTCCTGAGGTCTGAGCCTCCAGAAAGTGTTACAGCTCTCATTCATTTCTGCTGCTTGCAGCTTCAGTGAATGACAGCATGTCACAACTCATTGGGTCCTGCTGCCTGCAGCTCAGCAAATGGGAGAGTGTTGGCACCCTGTGGTTTTTTTCACCCCATAGCTTGGCAATAAAGAGAGGGGACCCGAAGTGGGTAGGCCTCTGTGTAAGAGGGGGCCTGAAAGTGGATAGCCATCTGTGAGGCTGAGTCTGGGGTTTTTATGGGCTCAGAATGGGGTGTATGCTAATTGTTCCATGGGTGGGCTTGGAAAAAGCACCATTCAGTTGGCTAAAAGACATCGAGAAAGTTCTCACTCTGGTTGTGGACTGCACCTGGAACTGGAAACTCAGTTTCAGGTTTCACTTGAAGGTCAAGTTTCACTGGAGACCCATCCCTGTCTACCTAGGGAATTTGCCTGTCTCCTACTGCTATCACTGAGATGAATATCATATTTGTTAAATATTGCTTAAAATGAAAACTGGGATGAATTATTAAATGACTTTGTCAGATAATGCATGATTTAGATGTACACATTTTTTCTTATGTAGACAAGTAAATGGAAAAGCTGTGTTTTAGAGGTTGAAAATATAAGTACACCATTAAAATCAAGAAACATAAATATGGTTAACTCTAATTCCCTCTCCTGTCTTTGTTCCTATAGCATTTTATTTATAGTTGTTACACTTCATGTTTTTCCTTTTCATCATTCTGCTTTCAGCTACAGTTATCTGTGTACACTTGTGTCTCTCACTAGAAAATAATGACAATATTTTGAAGGCCAGGCTGGTGGCTTGTTTTCATATCTCCTATGGGGCTATGCCTCTAGTGGGGCCTTCAAAAGTGAACTGAATTAAATTGAAGTGCTTGGGGATAGTTGGCTTGGAGAATAAATAGTAGTGTGATGGCTGTTGTAACTGTTTGAAAGATGCCATGGTGTATGGCTCCAGGGAACAGACCCTGGACTGATGGCAAAAGGTTAAGTAAGGCAGAATTTTATTCCACATAAGGAAAGCTTTGTAACAATTAAAGATATTTACAGCCATTAAGGGCTGCTTTGTAAGGCAGCATACAGATCACTTCCTACATTCAAAATTAACACTGCAGTCAGATCCCAGGATGAAATGGTAGGTTACAATATAAAAAATATGATTTTACCTGAAAAGGTGCTGACATTTAAAACTCATCACAGGTTTCTTTAAATATCAGTGTTTGTTTGTCAATTCGAAGTATGATTTACTTTGCAAACATTCCCCTCAGGGTTTCTCACTGACACCCCTTTCTACAAAGTGAGGTACAGTTGTAGTGGACTGGACCTTGACTGAGCAGCATATTGTGCTGGAGTCTTTTATCACCAAAGGGGCTGATGTCTGCCCCAGTTTCCAGAGCAGTGTGTCTGTGAAAAACCTGCATGTGTCATATCAGCTTTCCTTCTGTTCAGCAAGTGTGGTGGAAAAAGTATGGGGAGGCCACAAAAGCCCATAGGTAAATCTCCTACAGAAGCCCTGTCCCAGGAGGGCTGTGTTCCAGCCAACACTGATAAAGTGCAGAAAAGTGTCTCCACGTCCACCTTTTCTTTCTATGTAGATGTCTATTACTTCATACTAGGAATCAGGACTCTCAGAAAGGTTCTGGGAAGATTCCAGGTGGCATATGAAACTTCGAGCAGTTGATTCCTGCATGGTTCACTGGCTTGCAGAGTTAATGGGCTAGACGTCTTGAGGCTCCTTGACATACATTCCCCCCAAAGCTTTAAAATAAGGGTTGTAGTTCGAGGGGTCCAACAAATAACACCTCTCTTCATTGTGTGAGTTACTGACAAGGAAGACAAAGAGTAAAGCAGAGTTTTAGGAATGTAGTGTCTATCTGCAGGTAAGTGGACTTTATAATGACCTGTACTACAGAATTAAACACTGGCCACCCCCAACTCCAAGCACAGGGAGGCTGCTCTAGGGCAGAGCCAGAAGTATGATCCCCGTGGGTAACTTGCTTCCAGCGAGAGGAGGAAGAGGACATGCCTGGGCTATGCATGTTTCTCCTTCTAAATTTACCCAGTAGATGAGTCACTGCTTGTCCCTGTGACAAGGGCAGGGTAGAAAGTAGCCAGGAATGACACACTAATGATACTCCTCCTCACAGAAGGAATTTCTGCTAGAGAGAAAGATGCTTTCTCCTGCAGAAATAAGTTATAAAATCTAGAGAGATCTCAGTCATTTAGTTCTACTTGCAGTACTTCGAGAGGATCTTCACTGCAGTTGTTCTGGTATGGAGTGACAGGAAAAAGTCAGGGAGGTTGTATGGTAAGCAAAATTGGAGAATGACTGCCCTTGTTCTACAAATAGAGGTAGGAAGGACTACATCATAGTCCTGTTTTCTGCTTTCCTTTTTTTTGTGTGTGTGTGGCATTAACAAAATTGAGATATAATTTACATAACACTAAATACACAGTAGTTTTTAGTATATTCACAATGTTTTGCAGCATTAGCATTAATTCCAGAACATTTCCATCACCCCTCCTTCCCTTTACCAGTTGTTTCCCGTTCCCTACCTCATTCCCCCATTCCCCACTTCTTCCTCTGTCCCCTGGCATGTTAAAGTGCCTCAGGGAAGTCAGGGCCAATGTCTCTGATGTCCTTGGCCTCTCCGTTAAGGTTTCAAGGTTGCTGCTTAGCTCCAATCGTAATATTCACACCACGATTAGAAGAAAGGGTACCAGTGCAATACCCCAACATGGAGAAACCACCACGCCCGGCCAAGTCAGCCCCTGTTGAAGAGCTACCTTGAAAGTCCCAACCAGTGACTTGGCTTACATTTCATTGGCCATCCCCACTATAAGGAAGTCTGGGAAACAACAACTGGCACATTGCTGCCCCAGGTAAAATCAGAGTTCTGTTAGAAAGGAAGAATGGGAGAATGGATTTGGGGTATGTGCCTGTCACAGTTGTTCATATATTACATAAAATTCTAAACAATTATTACATTTGATATTTTTTTCCCAAGTAGTGACACAAAAGGACACATACAAAAAGATTGTGATCTTGTGTCCATGACCTCTCCCTCAAAACATTGGATCCATAACCAAAACCACCTAAATTTCTGTTAAGTTCATATTGAATCTTTTTTTTTTTTTTTTTTTGAGACAGAGTTCCATTCTTGTTGCCGAGGCTGGAGTGCAATGGTGCGATCTTGGCTCACTGCAACCTCCACCTACCAGGTTCAAGCGATTCTCCTGCCTCAGCCTCCTGCGTAGCTGGGATTACAGGCATGTGCTACCACACCCAGCTAATTTTTTGTATTTCTAGTAGAGACAGGGTTTCTTCATGTTGGTCAGGCTGGTCTTGAACTCCTGACC
>NW_012116366.1:1955316-1962699 GCF_000951035.1 Colobus angolensis palliatus
GCCTGTAATCCCAGCTACTCGGGAGGCTGAGGCAGGAGAATCGCTTGAACCTGGGAGGTGGAGGTTGCAGTGAGCCGAGATTGCACCACTGCCCTCCAGCCCGAGTGACAGAGTGAGACTCCGTCTCAAAAAATAAATAAATAAATAAATAAATAAAAAGATTTATTTGAGAAACATATACAAACATAATAGAAACTTCATAAGCCAGTTTGCACAAGAAGATAGGTAATAATAACATATGTATTTTTGTGACTGTACATACTGCGGTATACTGATGACAGTCACATAGGTGTAATAGTTACAAGCAGATGAACTATATTCATAAGGAAGTAGGTCAAAAAGCAAAATGTATAAATGCGTATCACCATGGTTGGTAATTGTGTGCAACCAGTTTTGTAACTGGTCATCTGAGATACCTTGATGGATAACCTAAGTCTTTGATGAGATTGATCAAAAGTTGTGATGGATCACCACTGTATATGCAGTCATTCAAAAAGCCAGGATGTCAAGAAATTTTATCTTTCACAAATGTACATATACAAAAAGGACATCTCTTTATTTATTAAGGAAGTTTCAACATTTTTACATACATACACGATAGTTACTAAGTCAGCGTTACGGTGATACACTTGTAGGGTCAAATTTGCCAAAAAAAAAAACAAAAAAAAGCCTAAAACAAATTAGAACTCTAAAAACCTTTACAAAGTTTATACCTCTGGCCGGGTGCAGTGGGTCATGCCTATAATCTAGCACTTTGGGAGGCCTAGGCGGGTGGATCACCTGAAGTCAGGAGTTTGAGACTAGCCTGCCCAACATGGCAAAACCCTGTCTCTACTAAAAATGCAAAAAATTAGCCAGGCGTGGTGGTGTGTGTGTGCTTGTAATCCCAGCTACTCAGGAGGCTGAGGCAGGAGAATCACTTGAATCCAGGAGGTGGAGGTTGCAGTGAGCCAAGATCATGCAACTGCACTTCAGCCTGGGTGACAAGAGTGAAACTTCATCTCAAAAAAAAAAAAATTTGACATACAAAAGAACGATGTTACAGTGATAGATTACAGGCAGTTGCACGGAGATAGTACATAAGAATTGACCAACTTTTCACAATCGTTACCTATGTTTTGGAGTCTTCCATCATGATGAATAGCTGCTTTTTTTTTTTTTTTTTTAAGGACTTGGCTCTTTTTGGAAAATACATTTACATCCATATTCTACAGGGCACTGCTCTTTTTGAAATTCTTCCATGATTTGATATACACTGACGTGAGCATCCCCTATTAAGGTTTTCCATCTTCAGTGCTATGCTTCTATGTTTTGCATACATGAAAATTCATTCTGCATGCACTCATATGCAGATTACAAATTTAGTGCAGACGATACTTGTGATCAAACAACAACACCGTTATATGTCTTCTAATCCTACCATGAACATAATTGTTTTTAAACCAGTCAGTAACTTTGCTGGTTTCTTCAGGCAAATGCAGATTCAATCCTTTAAAAGCTGGGCTGGGGCGGTGACTCAGGCCTGTAATCCCAGCACTTTGGGAGGCCAAGTTGGATGGATCATGAGGTCAGGAGATTGACACCATCCTGGCTAACACGGTGAAACCCCATCTCTACTAAAAATACAAAAATTACAAAAATACAAAAAATTAGCTGGGTGTGGTGGTTTGTGCCTGTAGTCCCAGTTACTCTGGAGGCTGAGGCAGGAGAATTGCTTGAACCTGGGAGGCGGAGGTTGCAGTGAGCCGAGATCACACCACACCACTGCACTCTAGCCTGGGCGACAGAACGAGACTCTGTCTCAAAATAAAAATAAAAATAAAAATAAAGAGTCCTGGAATTTCATCAGCTAGAAGGAAAGCCAATGCAGACAAATGACACATTTTTAAATTGAAGTTTTCATCATTGCCATATCTCACGGCCAATCGACTCATCTAAGTTTTCCACTAAATGCATCAGACTGAATGGAAAAAACAAACTTTGTTAGTGACATCTTGAAATTCACTTTAGAAGCTTTGATTGCTCCTAATCTGTCATTATGATTTGGGGATTCAGTTGAATCCATTTTCTTTTGCAGCATCCACCAAATCTTCAAGTAAGTGTTTTATAAAGTGCTTCCCTTTTGTCCAGTCATTCATACATAAATGAGTGGATAAGTTCTAGAATTTTGAGATCCCATAGGGGGATGAATTGTATGCAACTGGTAAAAAATAGGGTGGTTTTAAAAGTGCCACACATTAGCCAAAATGAAGCATGCACTGGTTTTTCTTTGTTAGATTGAGTGGTTTAATAAATATAAGAAGTCTATCTTCTTTGATGGACAGATCCCTAATCAAGAATAGTTCATCATTTAATGTGTTTTGTATCACTGGAAGAACCTCTGTATCAGCAAGTGCCTTTCATTCAGAAGGTCACTGAGGTTTTCAAATTCCGTTTTTTTTTTTTTTTAGCTGGACATAGTGGCTCATGCTTGTAATCCCAGTGCTTTGGAAGGCTGAGGCAGTTGGATTGAGTGAGGCCAGAAGTTTGAGACTAGCCTGAGCAACATAGTGAGACTCCATCTCTACAAAAATTTTAAAATTATCCAGGCATGGTGGTGTGCACTTGTAATTCTAGCTACTCGGAATGTTGAGGTGAAAGAATTGGTTAAGACCAAGAATTTGAGACCACAGTGAGCTATGATCACACCACTGCACTCCAGCCTGGGCAACAGAGCGAGACCCCATCTCTTAAAATAATTCCTTTTATTCTCCGATGAAAGTCATTTCTTTTTTCCTTTTTCCACCTTTTTAAAAAAACATTTGGTTGGTACAAAAGAAGGACTTTTTTTAAGGCAAGCGTGGTACTATGTGTGAAGATGCAGAAGTCATACACAATTAAATAATTTGGCAGGGAAGATTTCTTGTATCTTTTGCCTGCATTTTCACTTCTCTGAAACACTCAAAACATTGAGGGCAGATCTTCCCCACTTGGTCTAGTCAGACTCAATAATCTCTGGAAACACCCTTACAAACACACCCAAAATAATGCTTTATCAGGTTTCTAGGTGTTCCTTAATCCAGTCAAATTGACACCTAAAGTTAAGTCCACAAATCCAGCCCTTGTCAATTTGGCGCCCATATATGTCTCCTTAAACCATAATTCGCTTCCAAATAAAGACAGTAACAAGGTAATTGTTCTGTTTAACATGATGCAACTAACATGATGCAACTGTCATGCACACAATGAAACGTGTACTAATCTCATCCCCAGAATTAGGCTTTCTAGATTTTACCATTCAGAATGAATTTACTAAAATTCAGAATTTTAATCTTTCAGGATTGTCATTTTCAGGATTTTAATCATTAGGGATTTTAGACTTCAGATATTTTTAATTAAAATTTTTATTTTTCTTTCAGAAATGAAGTCTTGCTATGCTACCCAGGCTGATTTCGAACTCCTGGGCTCAATCAATCCTCCTGCCTCAGCCTCTCAAAGTGCTTTACTTACAGGTGTAAGCCACCACACCTGACTGACTTTAGGGATTTTGATCCTTCAAGATTTCAACATTTAGGATTATAGCATTTGAGATTATGATTGGCACTAATACTATGTATATGCCTAATGTTATGTATATGCGTAATGTCAGTTTAGGCATTATTAGTAACTTCTTGCTATCTGTTATGGTATATATACTATTATATATAATAGATATGTATTATAGGGATATATGTGAGCATATAAGCATATATGTCTACATATATATGTATATTATATATTCAGTCACTGTATATTATCACTGTGGAAAGTTCTGCTAGAATCAACATAGAATTATTGAGATTCTTTCCAGAACTTTGAATGCCGTAAATTTAGCGTCACCATTTTGAAAGTAAACTTAAAGCCTAATAAATATGATTATATGTATATTCACAATATATGTTAACAATAAATATAATATATAATCAATATGATAATATTGATATACATGTGTAATATATATAATAAACACATATAATTACTATCCTATAATAATTTATATGATAAATTATTTATATAATATAATAAATTTATATAATAAATTATTATAGGATAGTTAAATATTTCACATAAATATTTATCAGCTGGTTTTTAAAAATTCATTTATTCAACAACCATGTGCCAAGCTCTGGTCTAGGTGTTGGGAACACAGTAGTAAACAAGACAGAAAAATTCCCGTTCTTACGGAACTGACAATCTACTGTAAAGATAGGAAATCAAAAAGTAAACAATGCATGTGCAGGAAACATGGGGTGCATTGCCATTTTAGATAAATTGGTTGGGGAATATTTCTTTAAGGAAGTGACATTTGTATAGAGAGATGAATAATGGGAAGGAGCCAGGAATGAGAATATCAGGAGACAGAGGATTCAGGCAGAAGGAATAGTCAGTACAAAGGCCAGGGGGCTTGGCATGTTTAAGGGGCTAAGGGAGGCATATCTGGCTGGAATGGGGTGAGTAAAGAGGGGAGAACTAGGATATGAAGTAGAGGAATTAGGAGGCTGTGGCAACCAGAATACATTTCATTTCCAGTGTAATGGGAGCCCCTGCGGGCTTTTAAGCTGGGGGAGGAAATGATTTGATTTTACTTAAAAGAAAACCATGTTGGCTGCTTATGGAGAATACACTGTAGTGGGGCAGAACTGGAAGCAGGGAGGCTAGTTAAGGAGGTTCTTGTAGTAGATGAGTTGAAAGATGATGGTAACTTTAAGTATATAAACATTATTACCCATCCTTCTAGACACAGTTGGAACAGAATTAAGCTATTTTTCAGTAAATCTTCAGTAATGACAGGGGCCTAGAAATAATTTAGAAATTGAGTACAGTGCATGGGTTTGAATATTTAACTATGCGTGGTATCCAGATATGCCCTGATCTGAAACCTCAGGCCTTTGAGCATGCTCCTCTATCTGTAATGTTCTACTCTCGTCATACTAATTTTTGCTCATCATTGAAGTCTCAGCTCTAAGACTTGTTTTTCAACACGCCAGCCTTGAAATCACCGAAGAGTGATTGTCTGTCATGTGGCTGCCTTATGAACTCTAATTTGTATCGAGATTTATGGATTTTACAGCTCCAAACTGTCCGTTATTTTAATTGCAACATTTAATTGCCAGTTTACTTGTCCATCTTTCCCACTAGATTGTAAACTCTTAGATGCAGGGACTGTGTCTTACTCATCTCATTTTTTGCACTCAAAATTAGACAATTGAAAAGTGCTTGTTAAGTGAATAATCAATGTTTACCTGTGTGCCTGTTAGATGACCTGAGTTACCCGATTCTTAGATTATGTTAGTGTGAATAAAATATTATATCAATAGATTGGAGTAGGTCATTTCCTTAACACTGCAACACATAGTGGAATATCTGTGTTTGATTCCACTTTAAAAATTTTCTCAAACCCCATCACCATAAGCGAATGGTCTTTGACATCATCAATGAATAGATGGTGGAAGGGCTGCTCGAGATTCGGAAATGTTGAAAGGACGTTGCTCTTCACTGAGGGGCATGTTGTCAGTTTCCCTCTTTGGGCAGCTCCAGTATTTCTAGTAGTAAGTGGTACAGATGGAGAGGGAAATCTACGTGACAGGCTGCCTAGGCTGTACCAATGTCAGGTCCCTTTAGGGTGCAGGAGGGGAGAGTTGCCTTTTTATCATCCATGGTTTCTTTCATGTAATGCTTCTGAATTGTGAAAAGGTGAGGCAACAATGACATGCAAATGCATGAGTTATTATCAACAGCAACTTGAACAGTGTGATGGAGTGCACATCAGATCTTTGGTACCCTACGAGATTTTAATTTTCTCCTTTTGATGCAATTCTTGACCTGAAATATAAACCCTTTTCAAATCTCTCCCAGACTTTTCTTTAAGAGGGAGCCAGTCATTGGCTCTAAACATTAGTGGGCGTAAGAATTGCTTGGAAAGTGGCCGGGCGCGGTGGCTCAAGCCTGTAATCCCAGCTACTCGGGAGGCTGAGGCAGGAGAATCGCTTGAACCTGGGAGGTGGAGGTTGCAGTGAGCCGAGATTGCACCACTGCCCTCCAGCCCGAGTGACAGAGTGAGACTCCGTCTCAAAAAATAAATAAATAAATAAATAAATAAAAAGATTTATTTGAGAAACATATACAAACATAATAGAAACTTCATAAGCCAGTTTGCACAAGAAGATAGGTAATAATAACATATGTATTTTTGTGACTGTACATACTGCGGTATACTGATGACAGTCACATAGGTGTAATAGTTACAAGCAGATGAACTATATTCATAAGGAAGTAGGTCAAAAAGCAAAATGTATAAATGCGTATCACCATGGTTGGTAATTGTGTGCAACCAGTTTTGTAACTGGTCATCTGAGATACCTTGATGGATAACCTAAGTCTTTGATGAGATTGATCAAAAGTTGTGATGGATCACCACTGTATATGCAGTCATTCAAAAAGCCAGGATGTCAAGAAATTTTATCTTTCACAAATGTACATATACAAAAAGGACATCTCTTTATTTATTAAGGAAGTTTCAACATTTTTACATACATACACGATAGTTACTAAGTCAGCGTTACGGTGATACACTTGTAGGGTCAAATTTGCCAAAAAAAAAAACAAAAAAAAGCCTAAAACAAATTAGAACTCTAAAAACCTTTACAAAGTTTATACCTCTGGCCGGGTGCAGTGGGTCATGCCTATAATCTAGCACTTTGGGAGGCCTAGGCGGGTGGATCACCTGAAGTCAGGAGTTTGAGACTAGCCTGCCCAACATGGCAAAACCCTGTCTCTACTAAAAATGCAAAAAATTAGCCAGGCGTGGTGGTGTGTGTGTGCTTGTAATCCCAGCTACTCAGGAGGCTGAGGCAGGAGAATCACTTGAATCCAGGAGGTGGAGGTTGCAGTGAGCCAAGATCATGCAACTGCACTTCAGCCTGGGTGACAAGAGTGAAACTTCATCTCAAAAAAAAAAAAATTTGACATACAAAAGAACGATGTTACAGTGATAGATTACAGGCAGTTGCACGGAGATAGTACATAAGAATTGACCAACTTTTCACAATCGTTACCTATGTTTTGGAGTCTTCCATCATGATGAATAGCTGCTTTTTTTTTTTTTTTTTTAAGGACTTGGCTCTTTTTGGAAAATACATTTACATCCATATTCTACAGGGCACTGCTCTTTTTGAAATTCTTCCATGATTTGATATACACTGACGTGAGCATCCCCTATTAAGGTTTTCCATCTTCAGTGCTATGCTTCTATGTTTTGCATACATGAAAATTCATTCTGCATGCACTCATATGCAGATTACAAATTTAGTGCAGACGATACTTGTGATCAAACAACAACACCGTTATATGTCTTCTAATCCTACC
>NW_012116366.1:1968249-1980170 GCF_000951035.1 Colobus angolensis palliatus
ACACACCTGTAATCCAGCTACTCAGGAGGCTAAGGCAGGAGAATCGCTTAAACCCAGAAGGCAGAAGTTGCAGTGAGCCAAGATTGCGCCATTGCCCTCTAGCCTGGATGACAGGGTGAGACTCCATCTCAAAAAAAAAAAAATTGCTTGGAAAGCATGTGAAAACAGATTACTGGGCTCCACCTGAAGCATTTCTGTTCCTTGGAGCAGGGGCCCAAGAATTTTATTTTCTAAACAAAACTCAGGTGCTGCTGTTTCATGGACCACTCTTTAAACAGGAAAGAGATGGACCACATGTTTCTAATTTCTGCTTACTGCCATTGCATGTGCTTTCTCTTTTCATAACGCTCATATTTGGGCCTGTTAGTGGTTGAGGAACTCAGAGGGGATATACACAATACGGCGTAGACCAAAACTCTCAGTCTACTTACTTGGTCAGTGTCTTACTGTGTTCTGGGATCCCCTGACTCTTATGATAAAAAGACTGCACACTTTTGCCTGCACAGTGCAGCCTGTCTTCTCTCCTGTTTTCTGTCTCTCTTCTACATGGTCTGGTTGACGTGAAGTTTCTGGAATTTTCTGCTAATTCCTTTTATGTCTACTAGCTAATGTCTTTCTCTCCATCTATATAACAGATTGCCTTTCTGATTCTCTTTCAGATCAATACTTCCCACTCATGTTATCTCCACATTGAACATCTATCCTTTGAAATATTTTATAGCCTTATAAAAATTCCATTTGTGATACTCTCCTGTCTTTATTGCTTTGCTGCTTTTTTTCCTTCATATTTGTTGGATACCACAGTATACTACCATCAGAAAATTATCAATCTGCTTACAAGACTGCATAAAATATCTAATCCTTTCTTCTGTATCCTCTTAACCAGACTCAACTGCTTTATGTACAATTACCACCTCTTGGACTCTTCGGAGATTGATCCATCCCCTGTGACTTCCCAATGTGTTCTTTTATAATTATTTTTCAATTGAGATAGAATATAAATTCAGCAACATTCACCTTTTGTAGTGTACAATTGAATGAATTTTTTTTTTTTTTTTTTTCTTTTTGAGACGGAGTCTCGCTCTGTTGCCCAGGCTGGAGTGCAATAGCATGATCTTGGCTCACTGAAACCTCTGCCTCCTGGGTTCAAGAGATTCTCCTGTCTCAGCCTCCCAAGTAGCTAGGATTACAGGCACCCGCCATGATGTCCAGCTAATTTTTGTATTTTTGTAGAGATGGGATTTCACCATATTGGTCAGGCTGGTTTTGAATTCCTGACCTCAGGTGATCCACCTGCCTTGGCTGTGGAATTTTCTGCTAATTCCTTTTATATCTACTAGCTAATGTCTAGTAATCTTTGGGATTACTAGCTAATCCCAAAGTGCTGGGATTACAGGTGTGAGCCACCACGCCTGGCCCAGTGAATTTTTAACAAATGCATACAGTCATGTAATCCTCACCACAATTGAGATATAGAACAGTCCCATCACCCTGAATTTCTTCACCCCCCATTGTGGCACTCTCCCCTCTACTCCTGGCCCTTGGCAACTGACAATCAGTTTTCTGTCATTATAGTTTTGCCTTTTCCAGAAAGTGGAATTACATAGTATGTGTGAGTCTGGCCTCTCTTACTTAGCATAATGCATTTGTGATTCATACATGTTGTTGCTTGTATCCATGGTTCATTCCTTTTTATTGCTGCAGCTGCATGGTATTCCATTGTGTGGATCTACCACAGTCTTTTATCCATTCCCAGTGTTTTTTTAATTGCTATGCCCTTTCCTCTGAACTTAAGTGTTTTTTTTTTTTTCTCTCTGTCATTTGGCTTCTTGAGTACTGAAAAGTAAATTTCCAAATTTACCATGTGTTCTAGGTAGAAATAAAAACTAAGTTGCAATAGGTACTAACAAGCTCTGAATTTCTGCACCTGATACATTCCTGATGTTTCTTTACATAGGCCTATTTTAGCCAACTCTCAAGTAGGAGCTGAGATGTGGGGCATATCTATCCCAAAGAAGCCTGTTCTAATTCATCCTTTTGGATCAAGAGTTTTCCAACTTGCAATTTGAAGGACTGACTTGAGATCTGTTATTTAGGGTCATTGCTGCAATTCCCAGGAGAGATGTAAGAAGGCCTTCCCTTTCCCTCAAGGGGTCCCATATCATAAATACATATCCCTGATAATTTGGAACCAGCTTGCCTCTTGTGTCACCCCCACTCTAGGGCCCAGTTCTCTGTGTATCAATGTTTGGTTCCAAACAACCCAAAGTATGAAGTCCCATAGTATTCTTGACCTCTGTCTGAGATGAGACTCTCATAGTTTTGCAGGCTGGGTAAGCAAAGTATAAGATACCATCATAGTTGGCCAGTATAGAACAGCTTATTATGGTCTACATAGGGAAAACATAACCAAGACCAACAATACTTCTCAACCTACATGGTTCAAAGTATGAACATAATGTAATCTACACTATAGAGATTCTAAGAATCATTTTCATTTCAGCAAGTTTCCATTAGTACTGAGGCTTCAGAGCCAGGGACAGTGGCTCATGCCTGGAGTCCCAGCTACTCAGGAGGCAAGGCAGGAGGATCCCTTGAGCCCAGGAGTTCGAGGGGGCAGTGAGCTATGATTGCCCCACTGTGTTCCCGCCTGTGCGCAGAGCAAGACCCTGTCTCTAAAATAAATAAGTAAATAAATAAATAAAAGAACTGAGGCTTCAGAAGCCAAGTTATGGTCAAGCGTATCATTTCCTTATATGTTTCATTGGTTCTGTAACTAGCAATAAAATATACAAATGTTTTATTACATTTAAATTTGTATTTAGTCCTTACATTTTAAGAAGGTATCTTAAAAGTTGAGGACAGCTAAATTTTATGCCAAGTATACTCAACTGTACCTGTAATAAGTATTTTGTTTTATTTAGCATTTAAAAATAGAGTGAATATGTGCTTCAGCATTTTATTTATTTGGATTCAGAATATTACTGTTTTTCTCCAAAAAGTCTTCCTTTTCTCATTTCGTTTTAAAAGAAACTAATTTTCAAAAACACTTTCTAAATACATTCAGATATTAAACATTTTACTTATTTCATTTACTTACCACATAATAAATACAGGGGTTCGCCCTTGTTCTCGGATCGGGATGCAGTCCAAGAACCCCAGTAGATGCCTGAAACTGCGGATCGTGTAGAACCCTGGATATTCTAAGCATTTATCATACACTGTGGCCATAACTTTTACAGTTTGAGGTGTAACAGCAAAACTAGCACAAATTTCTTTTTCCTTCTTCTCAGTTTCACGGACAGAAGATTGCTTTACTTTAGATCTTAGCAGCGTCAGCATACAATGTTTTTCTTTCCTTATCAAGTCGAGAACTTTCACCTTTTCACTTAAAGAAAGCACATGATGGTTTCTCTTTGGCACATTTGCCAGCATCACTACTCTTGTGTTTTGGGGGTCATCATTAAGTAAAATAAGGGTTACTTGAACATGAGCACTGCAGTACCACCAAGTCAGTAGATCTGATAACCAAGAGGGCTACCTAGTAACCAACGGGCAGGGAGTGTCTACAGTGTGGCTCTGCTGGACAAAGGGATAATTCATGGGTGGGACAGCATGAGATTTCACTATGCTACTTAGAAAGGCATTCAATTTAAAACTTATGAATTGTTTATTTCTGGAATGTTAAATGTAATATTATAGGACCGCAGTTGACTGAGGGTTAAGTGAAACTGCAGAAGGTGAAACCAAGGATAAATGGGGACCACCTAGATAAAAGTTAAGTCAGGAAATACATAACTTTTTAAAGGTGGACAAGCTGACAATTCTTTTTATCTTTCTTTTATACAGGTGTTTGCTTCAGAATGGTAAGTCAATACAGTCTTTATTATTTTGCCATTTTTTCCACTGTTATTCCCAATTACAGAGATAGGGCAGTTTTCTACTTGGCGCTAGTCTACTATTTACTCCCTGTCCTTGACAGCAAATGAAGAAATATGTGTATTTCTTTGAAATTACTGATTGAGATTTTTATTAATGCTAAAAACATTGTACCCTTCTTAGTATTTACTTAACATTTTCTATATTCAAAAGTACCTGTCTTTGGGTGATTTTAATGAAACGCTTTGATTAGGTGTATTGAATACAAAGTATGGGATTTTCTACATCTTCTGGATGGAAGAAATCCTGTAGGCCAAGGTACATATGTCGCACTCTAAAACAAAACACGCTGATGTTGCATAATGAAGTGGTTCCCAGGATTTAGCAGATTAAGCTCCATGTTGCGTTTTAAAATGTATTTATCTTTTATTTATTTATTTAGTTTGGAGACAGAGTCTTGCTCTGTTGCCCAGTCTGGAGTACAGTGGTACGATTTCAGCTCACTGCAGCTTCCGCCTCCCGGGCTCAAGCGATTTTCCTGCCTCAGCCTCCCAAGTAGCTGGGATTGCAGGCACCTGCTACCACATCCAGCTACTTTTTTATTTTTAGTAGAGATGGCATTTCACCATGTTGGCCAGGCCAGTCTTGAACTCCTGGCCTTAAGTGATCCAGCCCCCTCAGCCTCCCGGAGTGCTGGAATTACAGGCATGAGCCACCATGCCCAGCTCAGCTAATTTTTTTTTTTTTTTTTTTTTTTAATTTTTGTAGAGACAGGGTTTCACCATGTTGCCTAGGCTGGTCTTGAACGCTTGACCTTGAGTGATTCACCCGCTTTGGCCTCCCAAAGTGCTGGGATTACAGGCATGGGCCACCATGCCTGGCTCCATGTTGCTTTTAAAATTTTAGCTTTTTAAAAGTACTCCTTTCCTACAAGTTAATTGCGGCATGCATTTTCACCTACTGTCTTAGCTGGGTCACTAGATTAGGTCTCTGGTTCCCAACCCCTGAGGGTTCCAATATTTTCCCATCGGTAAAGTCTCTATTATGAGGCAGCCCCATCCCCCAAAATTCAGATTGTCTCCCTTTTCATTATTATCTAGTAAGAAAGTGACTTATTTTCAGGGCCACCTCTTACATCAGTCTTAGCTGTTAGTATTTTGATTTATGTTGTTTCATACAGCTGGGGATGTGGAGTGTAAAGATCTTGATCACCCTGGCCTCCATACAGGAGAAGAGTATGTTTTTGAAAAGTTCTAAGGCCAGGTGCAGTGGCTCATGCCTGTAATCCTAGCACTTTGGGAGGCCGAGGCAGGTGGATCACCTGAGGTCAGGAGTTCAAGACCAGCCTGGCCAACATGGTGAAACCCTGTCTCTACTAAAAATATAAAAATTAGCTGGGCGTGCTGGCACATGCCTGTAATCCCAGCTACTTGGGAGGCTGAGGCAGGAGAATCGCTTGAACTTGGGAGGCAAAGGTTTCAGTGAGCCAAAATGGCACCACTGCACTCCAGCCTGGACGACAAGAGTGAAATTCCATCTCAAAAGAAAAAAATAGTTCTAGTAGACTGGATCAATAGGAATTTTAGTATGATGTAGTTAAAATAATTCAAAATCAAAATGTTGCTACTTACATAGCATAACTGAATTTGGATCTAGAAAAAGGAAATTTAAAAAGACTATTAATAATAATAGGAAAGAGAAATCTACCCATAGACAATTATAACATTTCTCTGCCAAGTCCACAGCCAACAGAAAATATCGGAATCTTTTAGTCTTATAATAACTCCGTAAACCAGCATGTTTATGCTAGTGTTCTTGCTAGTTTAACTTTCTTTCTTTTTTTAAAAAAATTATTTTAGGTTCAGGGGTACATGTATAGGTTTGTTATGTAGGTAAACTTGTGTCATGGGGGTTTATTATACAGAGTATTTCATGACCCAGGTACTAAGCCTAGTACCCAATACTTTTTTTTTTCTGCTCCTCTCCCTCCTCCCACTTTCTATCTTCAGGTAGGCCCCAGTGTCTGTTGTTCCCCTCTTTGTGTCCACGTGTTCTCATAATTTAGCTCCCACCTATGTGTGAGAACATGCAGTATTTTGTTTTCTATTCCTGTGTTAGTTTGCTGAAGATAATGGCCTCCTGCTCCATTTATGTTCCTGCAAAGGACACAATCTCGTTCTTTTTTATGGCTGCATGGTATTCCATGGTGTATATGTACCTCATTTTCTTTATCAAGTCTACCATTGATGGGCATTTAGGTAGATTCCATGTCTTGGCTATTGTGAATAGTGCTGCAGTGAACATATGTGTGCATGTGTCTTTATGATGAAACAATTTATATTCTTTTGAGTATATACCCAATAATGGGATAGCTGGATCGAATGGTAGTTCTGTTTTTAGCTATTTGAGGAATTGCCACACTGCTTTCCACAGTGTTTGGACCAATTTGCACTCCCACCAACAGTTTGTAAGCATTCCCTTTTCTCTGCAACCTGGCCAGCATCTGTTATTTTTTGGCTTTTTAATAATCGCCATTCTGACTGGTGTGAGATGGTATCTCATTGTGGTTTTGATTTGCATTTCTCTAATGATCAGTGATACTGAGCTTTTTTTCATATGCTTCTTGGCCACACATATGTCTACTTTTGAGAAGTGTCTGTTCGTGTCCTTGCCTACTTTTTTAATGGGGTTGTTTATAATTTTCTTATTAAAATGATTTTTCCTCATTTTTACTGGAAATTTCAAAGTGTTTTAGTCTCTATTTCTGCTTATCAATACTCTGTGCCGATCATAATTGTATATATTTTTCTCAGTGATTGAGAATCTTGGATCGATTATCATTTGGAACCCAAGTTAACGATGTGATTTAGTGTTAGCAGTCATAAGGGCAATGCAGCTAAATTTTATGTATCCAAAAACACATCATAGAAACTGTTACTGAAGTAATTCTCACTCTAAGCATATTTTTTCATAATGTTTTTATCAAAGTGGAATTGTTTTTACTGAAAGTGGAATTTAACAAAAGATACCATTTATGTGAAGGTTCTTTTATAAATAGAGGTGTTACTGTAGGTCATCTATACAATTGTTGGCATAGACTACAAAAAATGATTATTAGGTTAGCATTTTTTGGATATTAGAATCAAGTATGTTATGAATTCAGACTTTTGATGCTGCACTTTCTTCCTGTTTTTTCCTGAAACCAGTATACCGAAGATGAAGCTAGGAAAATAGGAGTGGTTGGCTGGGTGAAGAATACCAGCAAAGGCACCGTGACAGGCCAAGTGCAGGGGCCAGAAGACAAAGTCAATTCCATGTGAGTAGTAAAATTAATAACATGTACATGAACTTTGTGAGGTTGCTCTTTTTTAGTTTTTTAAGACTTGGTCTTGCTCTGTCGCCCAGGCTGGAGTGCAGTGGCACGATCTCGGCTCACTACAACCTCTGCCCAGTACAACCTCTGCCTTCCAGGCTCAGATCCCCCCGACTCAGCCTCCCAAGTAGCTGGGACTACAGGTGTGAGCCACCATGCCTGAACTTATGAGGCTATTTTAATGTTTCATTGAGCAGTAAGAGTAGTATTGATGGACCAGATTTTGTTTGTAGACTTATAATCAAACTAATATGTTTGTAGGCAGGCCTGTGAAGAAATTCTCAGAGTTGGGAGTAGCATTTCTGTGTTTAGGAATGGACTTCCAACTTGGACTGGCCTGGAGAAGAGTTGTGGCTTCACTCTCCAATCTGTATGTCCTGTTGCAACTCCTCCAGCGTTGTGGAGATGTCCAGGGCCTAAGCAGTTCTCAATTGAAGTGTTGTGACAGATGCACAGTGCCTTGGGATGGTTCGTGAAGTTCTTAGGGTAGCGTTTCAGGCAAAAAGATTGCCATCTCCTTTTTATTGTTAAGTGTCTTGTTTATCTAATTGTAATTTTATTTTTCCTGCCAATGAGAATGTGTTTAATGAGCTGGATGGTTACCAAACTATGAATCCTGGAAGTCCAAAAGAGGCCGGATTCAGGAATATGGGGAAAAATGCCTTGTGTACACGATGTCATTTTCAAAAGCCTTGTGTTTTCAGCTTCATAATTTCCGCTGCTCTCTGTAGTCTTTTTTTTAAAAAATTAAAAAATAGCTAACATTTATTGGGCATTTACATGTTAGGCAATGTGCTAAGCACCTGACATGAATTATCTCAATCTTCACAACAGATCTTATGAGGTAGGTACTAAGTAACACTCAATTTATTTTATTGTTTGCAATTTATCTTTGTTTTCATTACTTAATATTTTTAGATTTCCAAAGCAATAGTTTTTTGCTTATTGTAGTAAGTGAAGTAACGTAACAATGAGATGTATAAAGGTAAAACTTGTAATGTGTACTTTTCTATTTCCCTCCCCTTTATTAACCTGTGACAAGGAATACTTTCCACAGCTTTCTCTTTCACTTAAAAATAGTTAAGTATGCATTTATAATTAAGGTTTTGCTGATTTTTACTGAAATGGAATACCTTATGCATATTTTTCCATAGTTTGTATTTTCATTTTCTGGACATTCCAGTAAACAGTAAATATATAATTAATCAACTCCTTATTTTTCTAATTTTTAGGTACATACTTGTGTTTGTGTGTAAAACTACACCTCAAATTGAAAAGTGGGGTCCAAAAATTCAGTTTGATAAACTGTGGGGTGACTGTTAATGAAAAACAATATTTTTAAGTAGAATCGTCACAAAATGTACAAGAAATTTTGGGCCTTCCGTTGTACAGAACTGATAGTTCAATGGAAGAGAAAATGCCAAATGATTGTAAGGAAGTTTTAAAGTAGGGACTATGTCCCATGACAGGAGGGAGCCTAGAAAAAAATAATAACATAGTTTTTAAAAACTGGGGACTATGTGGAAGATAGAAGCTCATACCAATCATGTTATATTCCTAATCCACATTGTAGAGGGTCATTGATTAATTTGCTTAACATAAATGAAATCATTTCATACATTGTGCTCATGTTTTCTTTTCAACCCCTGCATTCTCCACCACCCTTCTTCAGTAACCTGTGTCAGCAAGCTAGTGTGTATTCTTCTGCTTGTCTCCATGTTCACATTCTCTCTCTCACACACACATGTGTGCACATGCACACATTTATGGGTTTTGTTCAATATTTGCTTTTTAAAAATGGGATCATGGTGTATTCCCTGCTCTGCATCTTACTTTATCACTCAAAGACACATCCAGGAAAATCCTTTCAAGTCAAACGGTAATCTCTAATTCATTCTTTTTATTGGCTGCTTAATATTCCACAATATATAGATTTATTATTACCTTATTGCTGGAAATTTATTTTTTTCTTACTTGTTTTTTGCAGTAAGAGCAATGCTGCAATAAACATTTTATTGGCGATTTTATTTTTATTGTATAGATTCCCAGGAGTGTGATTTGTTGGTTGAAGTGTCTGTATATTTTTAATGTAAACATATTTGTCAGACTGCTTTACAAAACAGCTGTAAACAATGTACATTATTTTCCTCCTCATCCTGTCAGCAATTGTTATTGTGCTCTCTAATTTTTCTTTTATCTGATTGGTTGTGGTGATTATTTTTTGCTATAATTTGCATTTCTCTAATGACTAGTTCGCTGGAGCCTCTTTATGCTTATGTCTGCGGATTTGTTCTCATGAACTCCCTTTTCACATCCTTTACCCATTTTTCTATCGAGTTGCTTGTCTCTTGCCCATTTTTAAAAGCTCTTTGTATATTGGTCATGGTTACTAACCCATTATCTGTTATCATTTTGCAGGTATTTTCCCAAGTCCATAACTTGCCTACAGTTTCATCTATGATTGCTTTGCAACATAAATTGTTTTTCACTTTTATTAAATCAAATATGGCTATTTTTTCTCTCTGGTTAAGAAACAGATTGTAAGTGTTGTCTCCCAGGTTTTCTTCTAACTTGATGCTCTATTTATTACGTGTAAGCATTTACTCCATCTGGAATTTGTTTTTTATTTATAAGATGAGATATTGGACCAACTATTTTCTACCAGATGAACAGCCAGTTGTCCCAGCACCACTTACTAAATAATCACTCTTTCCCCCATTGCATTGAAATACATTTTTGTTGTATGTTAAAATCTCATATAAACTGGGTTTTATTTTTGAATTCTCTACTCTGTTCCCTAATCTATTTCTCTGTTCCTACATCAGTATACCGTATTGATTTAATTATACTATCTCTACAGTATATTTCCTCTCACTGTTCTTTTTGATTCTTTTACTTTCTTTCTTGGGCATTTGTTTTCTCTCTAAACTTTAAGATACTTTTACTTATTTAACTGGAATTCTATTCTGTTTATTAAAAAAAACTTACATGATTGTCTCACATGTATGCTTTTGAGGTAAACTTTCTGTATTTATTTTTTTTTTGAGACAAGGGTCTTGTTCTGTCTCCCAGGCTGGAGTGCAGTGGTCTGATCTAGACTCACTGCAGCCTTGACCTCCTGGGCTCAAGTGATCTTCCCATCTCAACCTCCTGAGTGCACATGCTGGCTAATTTATATATATATAAATTTTTTTTTTTTGTACAGATAGTGTCTCACTATGTTGCTCAGGCTACTTTAGGACTCTTGGCTTCAAATGACCTTCCTGCCTCGGCCTCCCAAAGTGCTGGGATTACAAAAATAAACTTTATTTTTCAGAACAGTTTTATATTTACAGAAAAACTGTGAAGATAGTACAGACAGTTTCCATATACTCCCCACATAGTTTTCCTACTATTAACATTTTACATTAATATGATACATATGTTAACAATTAATGGACCAATATGGGTACATTAGTATTAACTAAAATCCCTACTTTATTTAGATTTCAATTGTTGCCTAATGTCCATCTTATGTTTTAGGATCCCATTATTGTATTTGCTTTTTAATTGAGCATTCTTGTGAAATTAAGAGAAGTGACATTTTGGCCAGGTGCAGTGGCTCGTGCCTGTAATCCCAGCACTTTGGGAGGCTGAGGCGGGCAGATCACTTGAGGCCAGGAGTTCAAGACCAGCCTGGCCAACATAGTGAAATCCTGTCTCTACAAAAAATACAAAAATTAGCCGGGGTTGGTGGCACACACCTATCGTCCAGGCTACTTGGGAGGCTGAGGCAGGAGAGTCGCTTGAGTCTGGGAGGCAGAGGTTGCAGTGAGCTGAGATTGCACCATCATACTCCAGTCTGGGCAACGGGAGTAGCCTGTCTCAAATAATTAAAAAAAAAAAAAAAGACAAGTGACATTTTTATGATATTAAATCTTCCCATTTAAGAACACACAGATGTTATTCCATTTGCTTAGATTTTAAGATTTATCCTTCAATAGGATTTTACGGTTTTCTTTTTATAGATTTTTATACTTTTCTTGCTGAGTTTATTTCTAAGTATCTTAATGACTTTTCACTATTGTGTATGGATTTCTTTCCCATTTATGTTTCTAGTTGGTCATGCTTAAATATGGAATATCTAATGACTTTTGTATATTAATTATATATCATAGTATTACCTTATCAAATATTCTTATTAATTCTATCAGTTTTTAAAAAGCTATAGTCTATTGGGTTTTTTAAAATATTGTTATGCAATTAGTAAAAATGGTGTATCTTTTTTTCACTGACTTTATTTGTCAGACCTGCCATGACAATGTTAAAGAATAATAGCAATAGCAGGCATGCCTGTTTGGTTTCTGATTTTATTTGAAATAGTTTTATTGTTTCACCTGGTAGAAATATTTTTGATGTTGATTTTAGGTAAATATACTTTATCACAATACATTTCACTCTTGTATTCCTTGAATTAAGCTTTGATTGGTTACAGTGTGTTATTGTTTTGAATTATTGCTGAATTGCCAAGTACTGCTTGCCAATATTTTATTTAGAACTTTTGTATATATATAAGTCACATAAGGTGTTTTTTTTTTTTTGATGGAGTCTCGCTTTGTTGCCCAGGCTGCAGTGCAATGGCATGATCTTGGCTTACTTCAACCTCTGCCTCCCAGGTTCAAGCAATTCT
>NW_012116366.1:1981283-1992579 GCF_000951035.1 Colobus angolensis palliatus
AAAAAAAAAAAAAAAACTCTTTTGCATCTGTGCTTATATCCCCTTCGAAAATTCCTGATTTTGTATAACTTCATTTTCTCCTCCTTTTTCCTTAATCAGGCTCTGATAGAATTTATCTATTTTATTGGTATATTTTTTAATAACAGCTTTTAGATTTACTGCTTATATTTTTGGGGGGTTACATTTCATTAATTTCAACTTCCATCTTTATTAATTTCCTCTTCTTTCTTTCTTTGTTGCTCCTCTAAGTTCTCAATATGAGTCCTAGTTGCCTTTGTTTTTAGTTTTTTAAAGTTAATAGTGAAGGTGATTAGGCATTTTCTCCCGAATACAGTTTTTTTCTTTTCCATTGGTTTTGGCAGTAAATGTTCCTTCCATTGCCTTCTGGATAGTTTGTAATTTCACTTTTTATTTCTTCTTTGAACTAATATTGTAACTAATGGGATTCTGAGTTTGTGTTTGTAAAATTCCCAGTTAAAACTTTTAAGGTAATTTTTTATTATTTATTTCTGTTTTTATTTGATTATTATCTGAGAACGAGGCCTAGAAGATTTCTACTTAAAAATTTTGTTAAATCCTTGTGATAAATGACATGATATATTTTGGATTGATCAGTTAGGATCTATGATTCAATTAGGATGCTTTAGGCTGCAAGTAACAGGATACTTGATTAAAGTGTTTGAATGAAGGAACTGATTTTTCTCACTTTCCAAACAGGCTGCGGCAAGCAGTCCTGGGGTTGGTTCAGTGTCTGAAAGATTATTGAAATGTACATTTCAGTGTTGCCATACTTTTCTCTTTTTATGTTTTTTTATGATGGGATTTTCAAATACATACATGAATAGAGAAAAGAGGACAGTGAAGCTCATGTGCCCATTACCCACTTTCAGTAACAGTATACTTTCAGACATTCTTGTTTCATATATTCTTCCAACTTTTTTTTGTCATTGTTAGAGTATTTAAAGCAAATTTCCAGCATTATATTATTCACCTGTAAATTTGGTCAAGTGATATTAAACTATCAATACCTGACAAAATTTTAACTTATAAAACAACAATTTCATGTTGTTCAATGTAATGTTTGACTATATACAGAAAACAGAAACTCTATATACCCATCAATATGTATTCTAAATCCCACACAGATCTATGTGCAAATGTCAAAGTGCATCACACAAGCTGTCCGTCATGCTTATTCCTGGAGGCCTGTCTTCAAGTCTGGGTCTGGGTTTGCTGCACAGCTGTCACTCTGGTGTTTCTCTTTGCTGCTTTCTTGTGGAGCAGACTCCTGTGTCCTTAATCTTATGTTGTAATCTTTCTTGATTTATTCTCTTATTTTGCAGAAATGTAATTCTCTATAGCACTTCCCAAGGAAAAGTGTATGAGAGACAAAAATTTGCATTTCTGCATGCCTTCGTTTACCCTTGTGCTTGACTGATTGACTTACAATTTTCTATGCCAAAAATAATCTCACACTAAGAATTTTGAAGGCATAGTTCCATAACTTACAGTGTTGCTGTTGAGAGGTTTGATGTCATTCTAATACAAAGTATTGGGAGTTATACCTGTTTATTCCCTCAGGAAGTTTGTCAGATATTCCACTTATCTCTCTTCTCCATTTTCACAACCGTCTACCTTTGTGCATGTTTTAATTTTGCTTTAAATGCACTTGGAGGAGAATGGTTTTTCTTTGACTGTTTCCTTCTCTATCTCTTTTGGGCCCTCTTCTTTTAGAACTTCTATGTGGACCTGATCCTCTATTTTATTTTATTTTATTTTTTCATAGAGACTGGGTTTTACCATGTTGGCTAGTCTGGTCTTGAACTCCTGGCCTCAAGTGATCCGCCTGCCATGGCCTCCCAAAGTGCTGAGATTAGAGGTGTGAACCACCGTGCCCGGCCCCTGATTTTAAGCTTTTCTCATCTAGTTTCCATATGTTATTATGTGGGAAATTGGCTCAACTTTGTCTTCCTACCTTTCTATTATTTTTATTTGTTTCTGCTGCTGTATCTTAATTGTTTCTCTTTCATAGCATCTCATTCTTGTTGTTTTCCCCAAATCTCTCTGAGGATATTATGTGTATTTTTCTTTTCAAAGTATTGTTCTGCTTTTTGCATTGTCTCTCTCTCTTTTTTTTTTTTTTTTTTGAGACAGAGTCTCTCTCTGTTGCCCAGGCTGGAGTGCAATGGCATGATCTCAGCTCACTGCAAACTCCGCCTCCCAGGTTCAAGCAATTCTCCTGCCTCAGCCTCCCGAGTAGCTGGGATTACAGGCATCTGCCACCACGCCCGGCTAATTTTTGATTTTTGAGTAGAGATGGAGGTTTCACCATGTTAGCCAGGCTGGTCTTGAACTCCTGATCTCAGGGGATCTGCCAGACTCAGCCTCCCAAAGTGCTGGGATTACAGGTGTGAGCCACCATGCCCAGCTGCTTTTTCCGTTGTTTCTATTTCCTCTAAATTACTTTTCTTTTCCTTCTCTTCTTCTTCCCATTTTTTCCTGTTTGCTTGTTTTGCTTATCTTTTATATTGCCGGCTTTCCTTACAATCATATTTTCAGTAACTTAGTTATAAATCGAAACAACCAACAATAAGCAAAACTTAAGGAAATTTTCCAACATGTAGACTTGTGGGCCTGAGGAATGGTGGTGACTGAGTGGGGAACTGACATTTTTGTTAGTGAATCTCCAAATGTCAGATCTATGTGTCCTGTCTTCTGCAGTATGTGGTGTCTCCAAATCCTAAGTCTTCTGTGAGATCCACAGGGGTGAGCTGACTTGCTTCTCATTATTTTTGCAGGCACTTAGTTTGTAACATCTTTTGGTTTACTGTATAGTTATTCCTCCTCCACTTGCTTTCCTTCTTTATTTTTATTTTTAGGCAGAATCTTGCTTTGTTGCCCAGGCTGGAGTGCGGTGGCATAATCATAGCTCACTGCAGCCTTGCTCTCCTGGACTCAAGTGATCCTCTTACCTCAGCCTCCCGAGTAGCTAGGACTGCAGGTGTGCACCACCATGCCCGGCTAATTTTTTAATTTTTTGTAGAGACAGGGTCTTGCTATGTTGTCTAGGCTGAACTTGAACTCCTGGCCTCAAGTGATCCTTCTGCCTCGGCTTCCCAAAGTGTTGGGATTACAGGCGTGAATTACCACACCCAGACCCTTTGCTTTCCTACTAATTATTTATTGAAACTTCTTGTTCAGGTTATAGTTTTGTACCAACTAGGAATATTTTCAGCTACAAGTTAATAGAAAACTGGACTTAAACATGGATATAAAAAAACAGGTTCGTTTTTCTCAGTAATAAGAAGTTTGGAGGTAGATGGTTACTGGCCTTAGTTCGGTGGCTCAATAATGTCTGGACCAATGTCTCTGTGATTGTCTTGGCCTTTTCCTCATGGTCAAAAAAGGAAAAGGGCAGCTGCACATAATATCCACAGTTAAGACAGGAATAAGTAAAGGATTGTGTTACTTTTCCTGACCCACCCCAAACAGATATCTACTTGTGTTCCATTGGCTCAAACAGGGTCATATGGTTACTCCTTGCTGCAAGAGAGACTGAGAAATTGGCTTAGTTTATTGATGCCCTGAAAAAAAAAAATTCTCTTGGCCAGGAAGAAGGGGATGGGGATGGGTGTATACTAGGTAGTCAGTGAACAATGTCTGTTACATCTTTCATATTTTGATGCTATCATTTTAATGGGGCTTCAGGTAAAAGAAGATAAACATGCCATGTATAACTGCATGGTGAAAATTAAGTGAGAAAATCCATATAAAGCACTTAGTGCAGTGCCTGGCATGTAGTAATAATCAATAAATATTTGCTACTATGTTATGACCCATACGCTCCACTTTGTACGTGTTGTCTTGTGGCAGTTGGACTGATCAGGTGGAGACGCCACTAGGCTCCTAGATAAATGGGTCGTCCCTGCAGATAAATTGGGCTAGAGAAATTAATTTTGTTGTCATCAGTATGTGGATAGTATTTGAAGCCACATACATGGATGGGATTATCCAGGGAGAAGTTGTGTAATGACAAGTAAGCAGAAAGAAGACACTGGAGAATGTAAATTAAGCTTAACCGCAACATGTTTGGGTTTTTAAAAAATGAATTTATTCCTCTAGTGCAATAGATTGTTTAAGGTACTGAATTATCAAGAAATTGAATCACAATAAGAGATGTTACAAAAATAGTTGCAAAGTCAGACTCATTGTGGCACATTTGTAGCTATATATTAGGTTGGTGCAAAAGTAATGGCAAAAACCGCAATTACTTTTGCACCAACCTAATAGCCAGGCCGGGAACGGTGGCTCACACCTGTAATCCCAACACTTTGGGGGGCGAAGTGGGTGGATTGCTTGAGCTCAAGAATTCGTGACCAGCCTGGGCAACATGGTGAAACCCCATATGTACAAAAATTACAAAAAGTAGCCAGGCATGGGCCTTGTTTTCTTATAGCTGTTTTTAAAAAGAGAAAACTTTTTTTTTTTAGTGCAATGACAAATAAGTTGAGAAATCTGAATTAAATTGCCTTTAAAAAAACCACAGGTTTGTTTCTTCCCAAACCATGAAAATGCGGAATACAACAGGGACCATCATTTAGAGATGGCCTGGCTGTGATTATAGCAGCCCTGCTCTGTCTTTACTAACAAGCCAGCAGCATCCAAGAACACACTGTGGATGTGTGTGTTTTCTTCCCCTTCTGTGTTTTATTTTCTCAGAAAGAATGACTGATGACTTTCTTTTGCAAATTGTACTACATTATTCCAATTGCAGAGGTAAGTTCTGCCAACATTTTCTGATGCATAAGGACTGTTTTGAATCTACTGTTTTATTATGTCTACCTTTTTTTTTTGCAAAACTAAGAATATTTTCTGTTTCTTAGTAATCATGTTAAATTAATGTATAGTGTTATGACACTGAGCATAAGCCTTTGAATAGGTCCTCAGAAAATATATTTTTCATAAAGACTCAATGGTAATTTTGTAAAACAAAACACATTTGTATTTGGAGACAGCCAAATTCTAAAATTAAAATTACATCTTGATTGCTATATATTTTTTAAACCATATGTCATGTATCAGTCCTCTGTACTTCAAAGGATTATTAAAGGTCTGGTACATGTATACAAGAGGATGATCAAATGGTTACATGGCCTGGAAAACTATGTTATAATACAAGGAATGCTTGAAGACATTGGGGATATTTAGCTGGAGAAAAGAATACTTGGAATCATGATAGCTTCCTTCAAGTATTTGAAAGGCTGATACATGGGAAAGAGTAAATGTTCTCTTTTGTTCCAGAAGGCAATAATCTTGATTGGAGCAATGGGTGAATTTGCTGAATTTGCTTATTTCATCTCACCCTGACAACAAATTTTCCTGTAAAGTCATTAAATGTATATAATGGTGGAATTTTATCAAAACCTAGGAGTAGTCTAGATCAGGGATTGGCAACCCACAGCCTGATTTGTAAATGAAGTTTTATTGGAGCACAGCCACACCCATTTATTTATGTTTTGGCTACGACTGCTTTTGTGGTACATGGGCAGTATGGAGTTGTTGCAACAAAGACTAGATGGCCTCAAAGCCTAAAATATTTACTACCTGGCCTTTTATAGAAAATAGTTTGCTGCCCGCTGTGTAACAGATGTCAGACAAGCCAAGGGTGTGGTAGAAGATCTAACTCATCGAATGGTATGTTAGACTAGATGACCTCTGAGGTCCTGTCCAGCCAAAATTCTTTTTTTTTTTTTTTTTTTTTTGAGACAGAGTTTTGCCCTGTGGCCCAGGCTGGATTGCAATGCCATGATCTCGGCTCGCTGAAGCCTCTGCTCTCCTGCCTCAGCCTCTCGAGTAGCTGGGATTACAGGCGCAGGCCACCATGCGCAGCTAGGTTTTGTATTTTTAGTAGAGACGGGGTTTCACCATGTTGGCCAGGCTGGTCTTGAATTCCTGACCTGAGGGGATCTGCCCATCTCCGCCTCCCAAAGTGCTGGGATTACAGGTGTGAGCCATCGTGCTTGGCTGGATTCTGTGTTTCTGTAGTTGATGATTGTTCATGTACTTAAAATATGTTCATAGTTCAAGAGTTAGAATTAGAATAGAGGTATTCACTAATAGTTGTGTTTACCTCTTCCATAGATATTAATTCTTGACATTTGTGTGAAATATGAAATTTGAACAGCTTTATGCCTTAACTATGAATTGACATTGTTTTGAATTTCCAGTTGTTAAAACAGTAGATTGAAATGCAACAATGGATTTGTGAACAATTAGGTGGTGTCCGATTCAAAGTTATTTAGTATTTTTAAAAATAACTTTTCTCCAGCAGACCATTAGTGGCATGAATGTCTGTGTAACCAGAGTAGCTAGCTTTTCCTTGCTTTTTCATCTGAGAATCTCAAAGCACTTTGCTAATATTTTTATACTTTATTCATCAAGTTCCTTCTTACACAAATAGGTGGGGTTATTAAGAAAGGTTCCATTGGACGTTCTATTGAAATATAGAAGGTATTGTTTTAGGGGAACAAAATTCATTGAGGAGCTGTAATTTTGGAAAAAGAATAGTTTAGTCTAATTGATATAAATTAATGGGAAACTAGGAACATGTAAAATATCTACAGTAGAGTTGGAATTCTAACACCAGTCTTTAGACCTCAAATACGAAATCATTTATTTTCCTTTAGAACATAACAGATCTATATTAAAATGACGTAAGGGTATAGCTTTTACTTTAAAGTTCACATTTTATGTATGTATCTTTAGTAAGATAATCATTTAATAAAATAAATGTATAATGCAGTACTAATTACTTTTATTCTTTTTTTTCTTTAATCAGCTTTCTCAGGTAGCAACTAATTACTTTAAAAAATCAATAGACTCTCTTTTAGAGCAGCTTTAGGTTTACAGAAAAATTGAGTGGAAACTACGGAGAGTTTCCATATATTCCCTCACACCCACTTCCCTAGGTCCCTCAGTTTCCCCCATTCTTAACATCTTGCATTATGTAGTATATTTGTTACAATTGATGAGCCAATATTGATACTTTATTAACAACTAAAACCCATAGGTTACATTAGGGTTAACTGTTTTTTTTTCTTTTTGAGACAAGAGTTTTGCTTTGTTACCCAGGCTGCTGTGCAGTGGCATGGTCATAGCTCACTATAACCTTGAACTCCTGGGCTCAAGTGATCCTCTCTCCTCAGCCTCCTGAGTAGCTGAGACTAAAGACACACGCATGATGCTCAGCTAATGTTTTTATTCTTTATTTTTTGTAGAGATGGGATCTTGCTATGTTTCCCAGACTGGTCTCAAACTCCTGGTCTCAAGCAGTCCTCCTACCTTGGCCTCCCAAAGTGCTGGGATTACAGGCATGAGCCACTGTGCCTGGCCACAGTTCACCTGTGATGTTGTACATTCTACTGGTTTTGATAAATGTGTAATGGCATGTGTCTACCATTACAGTATCATACAGAATCGTTCCACTACCCTAAAATTCCCATGTGCTCTGCGTATTCATCTCTCTTTCTCTCCCTCTAGCCCCTGACAACCACTGATGTCTTTATAGTTTTGCTTTTTCCAGAATGTTATGTAGTTGGAATAATACAGTATGTAGTCTTTTCACACTGACTTCATTCACTTAGATATATGTCTTTAAGGTTCCTTCATGTATTTTTGTGACTTGACAGTTCATTTCTTCTTATTGCTGAATACTATTTCATTGTGTGGATGTACTACAAGTTGTTTATATATTCACTTATTGAGAGACACCTTGGTTGCTTCCAAATTTGTTATTTTATTTGTTTATTTTTTCAGAAATAGAGTCTTGCTGTGTTCGCAGGCTGGTCTCAAAACCTGGCCTTAAGTGAGTCTCCCACCTCAGCCTTTCAAGTAGCTGGGATTACAGGATTAAGCTACCATGCTCAGGTGGTTTCTTCCAAGTTTTGTCAATTATGAGACTGATTACTTTTTAAAAATTGTATTTTTCCAAAATTACAATCATATATAATTATGGGGTACATAGTTTTCCCCTTATGTTTTCTTCTAATATTTTTTGGGGGGGGGCCAGTTTCAGGTCTTGTGTTTAAGTCTTTAATCCATTTTGAGTTGTGTTTTGTATGTGGTATGACATAAGGGTAGCATCTTACTCTTTTGCATGTGGATATCTAGTTTTCCCATTACTGTTTATTGAAGAGACTGTCTTTGCCCCATGGTGTGTTCTTGGCACATTTGTAAAAAAATAAAAAACAATTGACCATAAATGTGTGGGTTTATTTCTGGGCTGTTTATCCTGTTCCATTGGTTGATGTTTCTGTTTTTATGTCAGTGCCATGCTGTTTTAATCACTATAGCTTTGTAATATAGTTTGAAGTCAGGTAGAATGTTGCCTCCAGCTTTGTTCTTTTTGCTCAAGATTGCCTGTGCTACTTAGGGTTTTTGTTTTCATGTGTGCATGTGATTCTATATAAATTTTAAAATTGCTTTTTCTATTTCTGTGAAAAATGTCATTGAAATGTTAATAGGGATTACATTGAGTCTGAAGGTCATTTTGGGTAGTATGGACTTTTGAACAATATTAATTCTTCCAACCCATGAACGTGGAATATCCTTCTATTTATTTGTATCTTCTTCAATTTCTTTAATCAATGTTATATATTTTTCAGTGTATAGAGCTTTCATCTCATTGGTTAAACTTATTCTCCTAAGTTTTCTTTTTTGATAGTTGTTGTAAATGAGGCTGTTTTCTATATTTCTTCAGCTAGTCTGTTGCTAGTGTATAGGAATGCTACTGATTTTTGTGTGTTTGTTTTGTATCCTTCAACTTTACTATTTATCAGTTCTAACAGTTTTTTGGTAGAGTCTTTAGGGTTTTCTCATCAGCAAACAGTGACAATTTTAACTTTTTCCTTTCCTATTTGAATGCCTTTTACTTCTTTCTCTTACATAATTGCTCTCACAAGGGCATCCACTACTACATTAAATACAAATGACGACAGTGGGCATCCTTGTCTTGTTCCTGATCTTAGAGAAAAAGTTTTCAATTTCTTACCATTGAGTATTATGTTTGCTGTGGGTTTTTCATATATGGCCTTCATTATGTTGATGTACATTTATTCTATACTTAATTTATTAGTGAAAGGATGTTGAATTTATCAGATGCCTTTTCTGCATCTAATGTGGTGATCATATAGTATTTGTCCTTCATTCTGTTAATATGGTGTTCTCTATTCGTAGATTTGCATATGTCGAATCATCTTTGTATCCCTGAGATAAATCCCACTTGATCATGGTGAATGATCCTTTTAATGTGCTGTTGAATTTGGCTTATTAGTATTTTGTTGAGGATTTTTACATCTATGTTCATCAGGGATATTGGCCTGTAATTTTCTTTTCTCATAATGTTCTTGTCTGGCTTTGGTATCAAGGCCATAACCTCATAAAAAGAGTTCATAAGTACTTCCTCCTCTTTGATTTTTTGGAAGAGTTCAGAAAGGATTGATATTAGTTCTTTAAATGTTTGGTAGAATTCATCAGTAACACTTCCAGTCTTGGGCTTTTCTTTGATGGGAAACTTTGTATTATTGATTCAATCTTTTTGAATGACCAATTCAATTATTATTGGTCTGTTCAGATTTTCTATGCCATCTTGATTTAGCATTGGTAGGTTATATGTGGCAGGATAAATTCTAGGAATGCATCCATTTCTTCTAGATTATTTGATTTGTTGGCTTATGGTTGTTTGTTCATAGCAATCTTTATGATTCTTTGTATTCTGTGGCATAAATCACAGTGTCTCCTCTTTTATTTCTGATTTTATTTATTTGAATCTTTTCAATATTTTTCTAGGTTAGCCTAAGTATAGGTTTGTTGATTTTGTTTATCTTTTCAAGAAACCACTGCCAGTTTCATTGATTTTTCTTCTATTGTTTTTCTAGTCTCTGTTTTCTTTATTTTTGCCCTGATCTTTGTCATTTTTTTCCTTCTGCTGTATTTGAGCTTTTTCTTTTTCTGCTTCCTTGAGGTATAACATTAGATTATTTGCGATCTTTATTCTTTTCTGATAGACTGCAGGGGTCCCCAACCCTTGTGACCTGTTAGGAACCGGACTACGCAGCAGGAGATGAGCAGCAGTACCGCCTGAGCTCCCCTTCTTGTCAGATCAGTGGGAGCATTAGAGTCTTATGGCGAAGCAAACCCTATTGTGAACTGCTCATGCAAGGGATACAGGTTGTTCACTCTTTATGAGAATCTAACTAATGCCTGATCATCTGAGGTGGAATTTTCATCCTGAAACCCTACCCACTCCATTCCTGTCTTCCACTGATCCCTGGTGCATAGAGCCATTTATTGCTATAAATTTCCCTCTTAGAACTGCTTTTGCTGCATTCCATTAAGTTTTGGTATGTGTTGTGTTTTCATTTTTGTCTCAAGATATTTTTAAATTTCCCTTTTGATTTCTTCTTTGACTCGTTGGTTGTTTAGTAACATGTTAATTTCCACATATTTGTGAATTTTCCAAGATTTCTCCTGTTATTGAGTCCTAGTTTCATAGCATTATGATCAGAGAAGATGCTTGAAATGATTTTACTTCTCTTAAATTTGTCCAGACCAGTTTTGTGGCCTAACATAGATAATAAATGTATGTATTTTTCATTTATTAAACAATTATATATTTGATACCTTTTATTTATGCCAGGCACTGTTTTTGGTACCCGGCCTGGAGAAAGTTCCATGTGCTCTTGAGAATGTGTATTCTGTTGCTGTTGGAAGGAAAATTCTACATATGTCTATTAGGTCTATTTGGTCTAAAGTGTAATTCAAGTTCAGAGTTCGCTTATTAATTTTGTTTATTTTTAATATAATCTTAAAGTTTGCCTACAATATAAAAACTTTAGCATGAAATATATATGTATATTTTATTTAAATTCCAGGATACATGTGCAGAATGTGCAGGTTTGTTACATAGATAAACATGTGCCATGGTGGTTTGCTGCACCCATCAACCCATCACCTAGGTATTAAGCCCCGTATGCATTAGCTATTTATCCTGATGCTCTCCCTCCCCTGCTCCCCGACAAGCCCCAGTGTGTGTTGTTCCTCTCCCTGTGTCCATGTGTTCTCATTATTCAGCTCCCACTTATAAGTGAGAACATGCGGTGTTTGGTTTTCTGTTCCTGTGTTAGTTTGCTGAGGATAATGGCTTCCAGGTCCATCCACGTCCCTGCAAAGGACATGAGTTCATTTCTTTTTATGGCTGCATAGTATTCCATCATGTATGTGAGCATGAAATATTTTC
>NW_012116366.1:1992994-2009302 GCF_000951035.1 Colobus angolensis palliatus
TTTTAGTAGAAAGGGCGTTTCACCATGTTGGCTAGGCTGGTCTTGAACTCCTGACCTCAGGTAATCTGCCTGCCTCAGCCTCCCAAAGCACCTAGTCTGAACATGAAATATTTTAAATAAATATTTTTTAAAAGATATCTCAATTTTCCAAAAACTTGAAATCTGTTTATCAGTACAAAATAAATGTGATCTTTTAAAAAAATTTACAAAAGATTTACATGGTTGTTCTAAAATTTAAATGATGTGGATTCATGTGGAGTAAAAGATGTAAGTTCTTTCTGTCTTCGTAATACCATAGTCCTATACATATTTTTATATGCATGTAACATGTATATATATTGAAAATACATATAATATAATCCCTTATTATTTAAAAAACCCTATGCATTCCCAGGTAGTTACATTTATCTCTGTCATTTATGAAGATGGGATCATGCCACACATATTATTCTACAACTTAAAATTTCATGGTATTGTATATTGTAGATATCTTCTGATGGCAGTAAGTGTTCTTTTAAATCCCTGCAGAATATTCTGATTTATAGATGAATTATAATTTATTTAATCATTCATCTATTACTGGGCATTCAGCTTTCTGCAGTTTTTTTGCTATTATGCATCTTGTTGCAGTGAGTATCCTTGTATACACATATATGTGTATCTTTTTTGTTTATTAAACGATTATATATTTGATACCTTTTATATATGCCAGGAACTGTTTTAGGTACTAGAATTCATCAGTGACCAAGAAGTAAGGTTTCATTTCTTGTGTGGGAAGACCTTCAATAAACAAACAATAAACTCGGTATTTTCAAATAGTGGTAAGTGCCATGGAGGACATAAAGAAGGTCTTGTAGAAGAGAGTGGTGCTTTTCCAACTCTACATGGGATAATCAGGGAAGGGCTTTCCGTGGAGGTGCTTCTAAGCTAAGAGATGCTTGGTGAAGAGGAGGCTGCCAGTGCAGAGGGTCTAGGAAGAGCTTTCCGTGCAGAAGGAACAGCAAACAGCCATGCACCAGTGCAGGTAGTGGGATCATCTGCCTGGTGCAGGCATTATGGGCACATTGTATATAGGGAATTTGAAAACAACAGGAAAACCAACTAAAAGTTGGCCCGCTTTTCTTTCTTTTATTATTATTATTATTATTATTTTTTGAGATGGAGACTTGCTCCATCGCCCAGGCTGGAGTGCGATGGCACGATCTCCGTTCACTGCAACTTCAGCCTCCCAGGTTCAAGCAATTCTCCTGCCTTAGCCTCCCAAGTAGCTGGTATTACAGGCATCCACCACCATGCCCAGCTAATTTTTTTTTTTTTTTTTGTATTTTGAGTAGAGACAAGGTTTCGCCATGTTGGCCAGCCTGATCTCGAATTCCTGACCTCAGGTGATCCACCTGTTTCAGCCTTCCAAAGTGCTGGGATTACAGGCATGAGCCACCATACCCGGCCTGCTTTTCTTTTTTTTTCCTCTTTTTGCCCTTATTTTACTTTTGTAGAGATGGGGTCTCACTGTGTTGCCCAGGCTGTTGTCAAACTCCTGGCTTCAAGCAATCCTCCAGCCTTGACCTCTCAAAGCACTGGTATGACAGGCATGAGCCACTGCGCCCAGCATGGTCTGCTTTTGATTACCACCATGCATCAGCAATTCTAACCAATAAAATACTGTGCCTTGTTTCCCTTGCGCTCCGTGCCACTGATGTGAGGTATGTGCTATTCCCCATATTTTTGAAGTGTGGATTCCTGGATATGGGTCAAAGGCTGTCTGCAATTTAAATTTAAACTTTGGATTCACTTTTAATTATAAAAACTATGAAGCGTTTTTCAAAACATACCGAGTAAACTAAGGCCTCGTGGCTGAGGAAGTTTTGCTCTCCTCTGTGCTTTTGTAAGTAAAAAAATTGTATTGATTTAAGTAATTTAAGTGAATCAAGCGAATTATAAAATATTAAGAAGTGGAAATTAAATAAATCACCCATAAACCTACCGTTTGAAAACAAATTTGGATAATATTTTGATGCATAACGCAAGTTTCTATTTCTCTTCCTCTTTTTTGGGGCAAGGGTCAGCTAACTAAACATTTGGTTTGATATTCTTCAGAGTCAGATTGTAACTCTGTATATACATAGTTGTATATATACTTTGTATATATAGTATAGGTTTACTACTATAAAACCATATATGCTACTATAAAACCACTCCTGGTTGGACCTTCATCTGTGGCAGGTACTTTTGACTGGGCTGCTAAAGTCAAGCTCCCTGTGCTTTAAAAAAAAAATCATCAAAAATCCGTAAATATTGCCTGAGATCACCTGTTTTAACTCTAATAAGGTTCTACAGCAAGCATCTCATTCTGTCATGTGAAGGTGGCATACCTGGGTGGTGGTGGAACTCAGCTACAGAAGTGGGCTTCAAAAATATTCGTAAGTCAGCCCTCATATTGGATTATGACTTTTAAGGATTTTTTTTTTTTTTTTTAAATGAGACAGGGTCTCACTATGTTGCACAGGCTGGTCTCAGACTCCTGGGCTCAAGCAATCCACCTGCTTCGGCCTCCAAAAGTCCCGAGATTACAGGCACGAGCCACCGCGTCCAGCCAGGATACTTCTGAATAGTTAAAGTATTATATGATAATGTTTTCATTCAGTAAATGTTTATTATGTGTATTTCCACATCCCTCTGCTAGGTGCTAAGGGGCATAAGATGATTAAAGGGGTTGTGAAAAGTCCAGTCTAACTGAGGTGAAAGAGGTAGGCAGGTAAATTAGAACAGGGTGGAAGGACGGGGTAGAGTTTGGGGATGAAGCTCTGGGGCAGCACAGTGGGAGGAGTGTTCCTTCTGCCTTGGGGAGCAGGACAAGCCTTGCCTCTCCTTCCGGCTTCCTCTGTTGCTCCTCATCTTGCAGGCTTTTCTGTCCTCTGCCACAAGTGCTCTTCCTCCCTGAGGACTTTTGCAGAAGCTCTTTCCTCTGCCTGGAATGGATGCTTCCTTCTTGTCTCCTTGCCTTGCTGATTGCTCCCTACTCTTTCATTCCCCACTCGCTGTGTTGTAGCCTCTCACTCTGTGCTCTCCTTTCTGACATCACTTAGCACAGCTGCTGTGAAAGGATGACTTGCTGGATATTTCCCAACTCCACCCCAAGAGAATGCTTTCAGCTGTCAGTAACAGAAAACTGATAAACAAGTGGCTCAACAAATGGCGGTTTATTCTCAAATATAAAGGAGACTGGAGGTCAGTGGCTACTGGCGCTTGTTGAGCTGATCATCAATGTCAGGACCATGTCTGTAGGATTCTCTTGTCCTTTCCCTCATGGTTGTAAGATGGCTGTCTCAGCTTCAAGCGTTGCCCCCACACTCAAGGCTGGGGGAATGGATGGCTCTGGGTCTTTTCCTTTTTATCTGGAAAGCAAACCCTTTCCCAGAAGCCGGCAGCAGATTTCTATGTATGTGCTATTGTGCATCCCTGGCAGTAATTAGCTTTTTCAGCCACTCATAAGGATGAAAGGGAGAAGGGGGAGAGGTATTAAGATTAGTGTTGGGTTTGCCATTCAACAATGCCGTCTACACTTCTCACGACTGTACGCTCCTTAAAGGCAGGGATTGTTTGAACTTCTCTTCTTTGAATTCCCAGTGCCTTGCACAGTACCTGGCCTATAGAGTGAATGGTGACAAGTATGTCAGAAAGAGAAGGTGGAATGAGGACCTTTCAGCAGAAGAGAATGTCAGATACGAAGGCACTGTGCTGAAAGAGCCTTCATTGTATTTTTGTGAACATGTGACTGGAACATAGGCAGATGACAGACTACTGGAAACTGAAAAGCTTTGCATGTCATGTGAATTTGTCCTTGTGTCAGCAATGGTGAGTTGTTGAGAAGTTTCAGGCCAGGGAGTGACACAATAGCATTGTGGGTTAGGTTAGTAACTGTGTTGAAAGTATGGGCTAAGAACTGGAAGAAGGGAGATTAGAATCAAGGAGATTAATTAACCATATCATACTGTGGTTTCATCAAGGAGAGTATGAATAATTTGGGAGATTGGCAAATGTAATTTTAAAATAATCTAGAACAGTGATCTCAAAATAGGACCTTGAATCAGTAGCATCAGCATTACCTGGCACCTTGTTAGAAACGTAAATTCTTGGGGCCTACCTTGAGCCTACTGCATCCGAAGCCAGTGGTAAGGTCCAGCTGTGTGTGAGTTCACAAGCCCTCCAGGTGACTGTGATCCACATGAAAGCTTCAGAGCCACTGAGCTAGAGCTATAGATGCTCAAGGGTGAAAGACAGCTTGGAGATCACCCAATCTGCATGTTAGAATCACCTGGGGAGCTTTTACAAGGCAACTAAATTGCCCACACCTCCTACTCCACACAGCAGAACAATTAAATTGTAATTGTGGGGGCTGGGACCCGTGCATCAAATTATTTCCAGTGATCTCAAGTGTTTCCAATGAGCAGCCGGGTCTAAGAACCACTGGTCTTATCTAACCCCTATTGATGTGAAAACTCAGGATTCGAAGAGGAGTTACTCAAGGACATACAGCAAGCTCAGGTAAGAACTGGGTTCTTGAATCAATTTCATAAACTGTCATCTCCATGAATTCCTTAAACACTATCCCAACTTTTTAATTTTTTAATTATTTAAAAAACTTGTGGCTTCATAGTAGATATATATGTTCTATCCTAACTTTTTAGTGATTTGCCTGAAGATAATCATTCACAGTGACAAATACAACTGCCAAATTTTTAGAAGAAAAATAGGTTACAGACATGAAAGTCAGTTCTCCTTTACGTTAACAGTATTATACACTTTAAAAGGTTATCCTTTTTGTAAAGATTTTGTAAGAATACATATTTTTAACAGTAACGAAGAGAATATAGATACAATAGGGTAGATAGTGCTTTGTTATTTGTGTGTATAAGTAATAACCCTTTTTTCAAACTCTAGGTGGAGCTCTTTGGTTTTTATATATTCTTTTATTTATAATTTGGAAAGTCTGTTTTAAAAGAAGCTATTTTGGGATTTTTAAAAAAACATTAAAAATTTTTATAATAAGTATTCTCAACTTTTCTCAGCTCTCCTTTTCTTGTTGTTTCACAGCCATATACATAAAGACTTACTTTTTTTTGTTGTTTAATTGCTGGACCAAATCCAAATTCAGGCGTCACTGCGTCATTTTTCAAATCCATCTTAAATTTGTATTTTATCTCATAGTGTTTGACGAATGGGATAAGTTTCCCATGTTTATTGTTTGTGACAGGTCTCCATGTTGAAATAGAATTCGTGTAAGATGGGTCTCCCTTTATGAATAATGCCAGGAGAGAAAGTCTCGAAGGATGTTATAGCTGTTGCTATAGTAATTCCTTCAGCTATTTTTACCCCACTGTGTACAAAGGAGTGTTAACAGCTACCTTCTTGTAACATAAATGAAACATTTTGCTGCTGCCTCTTTTTCTTTTCTGTTTTACTAGCTCAGTATTCTGTCTTCTATTGGAAGTGCACTTGGAGTAAAATTCCCCAAAATACGAGGCCTGTTGTTTTTAATGGTATAAACCTGTGGTGTGGTTCCTAGGCCAGCAGCAGCACCATAGATATCACCTAGAAGTTTGTTAGAAATGCAGATTCTTGGCTCCCACCCTAGGTGTACTGAACCAGAAACCCTGGGGATGGGGACCAGCAACCTGTGTTGAACCACTGGTATAGGCTGTTTTGAAAGGATAAGAATCCTGTTCTCACCAGAACCTACATAAAAAAATTTCCTCCTGTACAGGCCAGGCATGGTGGCTCACACCTCTAATCCCAGCACTTTGGGAGGCCAAGGTGGAAGGACTGCTTGAGTCCAGGAGTTGGAGACCAGCCTGGGCAACAGTGGGAGACGCCTGTCTCAAAAACAACAACAAAAATAAAAAAGCCGGGCGTTGTGGTGCACACCTGTGGTCCCAGCTGCTTAGGAAACTAAGGTGGGAGGATTGCTTGAGCCCGAGAAGTCAAGGCTGCGGTGAGTCGTGATCACTGTACCCCAGTCTGGAGCCAGAGTGAGACCCTGTCTCATAAAAGAAAAATTCCTCTGTACAGTCACTTTTGCTCATTTTGGGTTTGTCCGGTGCTTTTCAAATCACCCAGGGCTTTTGATAAAAGAAATAATTCTCATTCAGTAAGTTTGAGGTGGAGCCTGATATTCTGCCTCTAACGAACTCCCAAACAGTATGGATTTTGCTTGTCCCTGGATCACATTTTGAGTGGCGAGGCCACATAACACATAGTAAGGCCATACCCATGCCTGCGTGTGAGTTATCTATGATTTATGTGTATATGCTTTTGATTTAGTATACCTAAAGTCAGTTTTTCTTTTTCAATTACAGTGGGAAGAGACAATTTCTAGAATGTAATGCTTTCTTGTCTAATTGAAAGTGACTCAATCATATTAAATCCTGCAAGACGGTATTGTTTGCCAGGATCTGTCTCTGAGACCGTCTATTATAGTCAGCAGTGGGCACCCTTGAAAATTACATTATTTAAAAGAACTGAGACTCATTCATAGCATTATGAAGTCAGAGAGAAAGTCCTGAAGTTTGAAAATGTTTTCAGACAAAATAATTTGAGACAAAAAGAAGTGGTTCATAAATGTTTGTTATCGGCTGGGGGCGGTGGCTCACGCCTGTAATCCCAGCACTTTGGGAAGCCGAGAGGGGTGGATCACCTGAAGTCAGGAGTTTGAGACCAGCCTGGCCAACGTGGTGAAACCCTGTCTGTACTAAAAATACAAAAACTTAGCCGGATGTGTTGGTGGGTGCCTGTAATCTCAGCTACTAAGGAGGCTGAGGCAGGAGAATCGCTTGAACCCAGGAGACGGAGGTTGCAGTGGGCCGAGATTGCACCACTGCACTCCAGCCTGGGCACCAAGAGCAGAACTGTCTCAAAAAAAAAAAATGTTATTCACTTATTTTCATTATTTATTGAGCATCTGCCATGGGGAGCATTGTGGTAGGCACTTTAGGACATTTTTTAAAAAAGGACAAAGTCCTTGACCTTGAGGAGATACCAGTCTAGCTGAGGCAGTAAAACTTATGCTCGTGAAAGTTAATTACCAATATAGGGAGTATTCTGTAAAATGGTAAAGAAGTGTGGTAGAACTTCAGAAGACCAAAGGATAGCTAATGGCTGGTATGGCTGAAAGGGATCTGACTTGGGCTTTGGAGCATGTGTAGAACTGAGACATTCAGAGGAGAGAGAAAGAGGGGGAATGCTCCATGGAAGAGAGATGGCATGGGTCAGGGTGCAGCTTGTAGGAGTGAATCATGGATGCATACAGGAACTGGGGAGAAGTTCAGATGACATGGAGCTTAACTTCTTGTCTAAGAGCTAGATTGGTGAGGATTTAACTGCCAGGCTTTTGAGTTTTGACTTAATAATCCCTTGTGCACCAAGGAATCATTGAAGAATGCTTTCAGCTGGGGGCAGGGTGACACAATCATGATGATGACTTAGGAGGAGTCATTAATGGAATATTTAGGATGAATTGAAATGACAGACTAGAGGCTGAAACACTTGTTGGTAGGCACCTGCACTGGGTACATAGGAGAGAAGACTGCAGGAAATATAATAAGAGAACTGGCAAAGGGGCAATATAAACTGAAAATATAACAGATTAATGAGAAGAAAGATTAATTCATATAAAGGGGAACCAGGGGTGTTTGGGACCACATGTCTGTCCTTTTGAGGTGCCTCTGTGGTAAACAGCCTTTTTTTTTTCTTTTTTAATTTAAGTCCTGGGATACATGTGCAGAACATGTAGGTTTGTTACATAGGTATACATGTGCCATGATGGTTTGCTGCACCTGTCAACCTGTCATCTAGGTTTTAAAGCCCACAGACATTAGGTATTTGTCCTAATGCTCTCCCTCCCCTTGCCCCTTACCCCTGTGACAGGCCCGGATGTGTGATGTTCCCCTCCCTGTGTACATGTGTTCTCATTGTTCAGCTCCTACTTATTTGTGAGAACTTGGGGTGTTTGGTTTTCTGTTCCTATATTAGTTTGCTGAGAATGATGACTTTCAGCTTCATCCATGTCCCTACAAAGGACATGAACTCATTCCTTTTTATGGCTGTATAGTATTCCACAGTGCATATGTGCTATATTTTTTTTTATCTAGTCTATTATTGATGGGCATTTGGCTTGGTTCCAAGTCTTTGTTATTTGCTGTTGTAAGTAGTGAAACAGCCTTACTTTCTAACTAACCATCTTGGAGACACTATAGACTAGTTGATTTCAGTGATATTACCTTGCTAATGATTTGAAGTTGATATATTATTTCACTCACATTCACCTTTTTGTTTTTGTATCTCTCTTTAAGGGTCCTCTGCCTTATTTCCTGCAATCATGAATATGTTTTGAATACTGCTAGTCACAAATTCCAAAGCTGGCGATTCATTGTTAGTTAGTACTTTCAAAACAATTGTCTTAAAATTTTAGATCTAGAAGGGACCTGAGAGGTGATCTGGTCTCTCTCTGTCTGTCTCTGTCTCTTTCTGTCTCTCTCTTTCACACACACACACACACACACACACACACACACCCCAGAGACAACCAAAGTCCTCTAAGACTTGAGGCAGAGGAAAGTACACTTGAAGGCAATACCGCCTGACGCCCTATCCATGTTAAGATTGTTCACAGAGCTGATCTGACCTGATCATTAGTGCTTTAGACTGGAGAGGAGACTGGGTGCCAGGAGAGCAAACCAGTCTTCCTGTGAGTTTCCTCCCTACCCCTGCCCCGCCAAGGGAAAGTAAGTGCATGCTGGACTCTGGATGAAGTAATCTTCTGGTAGGAAATCCAAGGAATACATATGTATGTATGTGTGTGTGTGTAAGTGTGTGTGTGTGTGTGTGTGTGTGTGTGTGTGTATATATATATAAAATCAATGATTAGTGGCCGTTTTGCAGAGGGTTATCTCTCTAAAAGTCCCAGAAACCCATGTGAGCATATTGAATCAGAGCTATCCAGCCTGACTTGTTGCAGAAAACATACTGCCTTAATCCACCAAAACATACTCATGTGACACTGCAATCTAAAAGTTTAAAGTCTTACATTCAATTTAAACAACCATCCAGTAATATCAGACCCTGGTCCATTGGCTTAGTGATGCATCATTCTTAATGCTCTTATCTAGGTGCAGCCTCAATTACTACCTGGTTGGTCAGTCAAGGAGATCTAAGTGTGCTCCACTTGGCCATGCTGTTGTCGGAAAGCACCCAGAGGGCTATGTAGTCTCTGATACAGCATGAGCTGATTCATTTGACTATTACCTGTGTTCTCTGGACAAGCATTTATTCATTCCACAAATATTATAAAGTATCTGCTATATATCAGGCAGAGTGTTGGGAACTGTGGATACAAAGATGAGTAATATAGTCTCTGCCCTCAAGAACTTGAGGAGAGATGGATGGGTAGACACAGAAGAGTATACATACAGAATGAGGCAAGACATGGAGGATTTGATCCAGAAAACTCTTGAGACTGAATAAAGAATTTTAACCTTTGTACAAACTGAGATCCTTCTGTTTCCCTTGTCAGTGCCAAGGTGACCTCCATTCAGATACTATGACTTTTAAAAAATTGCTCATTAGCAGGTCCACATCTCCAGTATGGCTGACACATCTGTCCTTGTGAAATACGCCAAGCACAGGATAAGATATTCTCTGAATGTGGACCCAATCAGGTGCTTGAATTCGATGCCAAGATGGTTAGTCTACCTTGCTATTCACCTTGAAGATTTCCCGTAACGATGGAAACTTCAAGATTCTATAGCAGTTTGGCTTTTGTATCCCCACCTTTCATGCCCCTCACCTCCATTTCCTAGTCTCACATTTGCCACCCCAGTTCGCTGGCAATGCTCATCTCACAAGGCTGACAGATGCAGCTCACAGGCCAGGAGGGCAGCAGGCTCTCTTGATAAGGGACTCTATTTTAAAATTTATTTTAATTTTTCTTTTTGTGTGTATGAGGTATTTTCCAGTAAAAACCAGAAAACCTGCTGGACAAATTCTGAAAGAGCTGTAACTTTTTTTTTTTTTTTTTTTAATGCTTCAGGCAATTCCATTTGATCTGGCCATCACCAAAGCTACTGGTAATCCATAGGACCTTTCCTCATTATGGCATCTATTGACCTGTGACCTTTTGCCTCAGCTCTTACTGAACATAAAAAGGCATCCAATGTATCACCACTCATTTCCTTAGCAGTCTGCTATATTTAGTTTGTCAAAGTGTTTTTGGATCTTGATTCAATTATCTAACATGTTCATTATTTCTCCTAGCTCATCAAATGAGAAATTTGATAAGGATCATTTCTATATCATTGTCCAAATACTTGATGACAGCTTTGAACAGGACAGGGCCCAGTAGCACAGTCTAGACAATACCCTCCTCTGTTACATTTATAATCATATCTGAAAAGATATAATGGTGTTAATCTTTTGGACATTGTATTACAAAAAATCTCAAATCCAGAGAAAAGACAGGGAATAGTGTAATACACACATTTAGATTTAGTTGTAGTATTTTTCTATATTTGTATCACAAATATTATATAGATGCAGATTTTTTTTCTGATTTGGATAAACTTGCTGTAAGAGACATTTGGGGGAGGAACTATTGAGGCATTTGAATATGACTTGGGTATGAAAGAACATTAAGGAATTAGTATTACATTTGTTATGTGTTATATCATCATGGTTATGTAGGAAAATGTCTTTATTTTTTATAGCTGTATACTGAAGTATTTGGGTGAAATGTTATGATATCCATAGTTTTATTTAAATACTTTGGGCTTTCATAAACAATAATCCAGTGGGAAGAGAGTTATGTAGGAGATACCTAAACAGGTTCAGAGAGAATGGCTAATTGTTTATCAGTCTGTGATGGAATTGTTTTTGAGTCTGGAATATTTTGATAAGTTCTAAATAATAAGCCAATTTAAAAAAATTACCACATAATATGAAAGATAGAAATCTTCATCCTCTTCTTGGACCCCGTGCCACCCCAGAGCCGCATTCCATCCCATTTCCCCATCCCAATTATTACTGTAATTTTTAATAAAAATTTCTATACTTTGATGTACATTTCTCAAAACCGTTTTGTCAAAATACTCACTTTTTCTATTGTCTTCAGACAAAACCACTGTGTCAAATCTGCTGTATTCAGGCCAGGTGCAGCAGCTCATGCCTGCAATCCCAGCACTTTGGGAGGTTGAGGCGAGCATATCACTTGAGATCAGGAACTCAAGACCAGCCTGGCCAACATGGTGAAACCCTGTCTCTACTGAAAAAAAAAAATCAGCCAGGCGTGGTGGGACACGTCTGTAATCCCAGCTACTCGGGAGGCTGAGTAAGGAGAATCGCTTGAATTGGGAGGCAGAAGTTGTAGTGAGCTAAGATCACAACACTGCAGTATAGCCTGGGCCACAGAAGGAGACTCCATCTCAAAACAAAATAAAAGAAAATGAAATTAAATAATAAAATAATCTGCCATGTCCAAATGTCCAATAAAGGAAAAAAGCCACATGAATGGTGAGTTAGAAACCATAAAAAGTAATTCGATATTACCAAGAGAAGTGTTATTAATATAATTTCAGATACATTACTGGGATAATATTTAGACAGGTATAGTAGAGCCATTATTGTTATATATCAGCTGAGTTATTTTAAAATAGATATAATAGTAATCATTTAATTAAAGAAACCCAATGAATTTTAAAAAGAGAGCAGTGAAAATGAACATACAGTGTCTCTTGGGAAAATGTAAAATGGATGATAAAACAGGAGCACTGTACAGGGTGTATTATAGATAACACATTAATTGTAATTGTATTAGAAATAGAATTTTAAGTATTGCCATTTCCTGGATAGCTGAGGATGACAAAGTCAAAATTTTTAGTGCATGCTGTCACTTAAATGGCCTATAAAATAGACAGTTGAGGTGAAACACTGGTAAGATGAGCCAAAGCTTTATTTTTGGCATCATTTTCCTTTAAACCTGTTGGGATTTGTAAAGCTTGGTTTTGTTGCCCAAAGAGCCGATCAGGAGTGTTACAGAATTTTTCTACCTAAATAATTTTGAATGCTATTCTTTCTAAAGTATGTTATACTTATCACTTCCCTTTCCCCCCACAGGATGGAAGCTATTTAGCAGAGGTTGCCCTTTTTCTGATGACTCCAGTAGATAATTTGAGCAGTGAAGCTTCCAGGGCTAATTAGCCTGTGTAGTGCCATTGGAGTTGCAGGCTTGCGTTCTTGGGTCCTGGTATGTTGTTTCTCTTTGTTAGGTCTGATTTTGATTTGTTTGTTTGATACTTAGAGGACACCCATGAGAGCCTCCCCTATCCCCCTTTGGCTTCAATTTCAAATCTATGGATGTTACTGAAATAAATACACACATTCTCACCTTCATTTGGATCCTACATCAAAATATGTGATAAACAATCCTCAGCCTCTGGAATTTTTTTTTTAAGAGAGAGGAGGTCTTGCTATGTTGGCCAGGCTGGCCTCATGCAACCCTCCCACCTTGGGTTCCCAAAGTGCTGGGATTACAGGCATGATCCACTTCACCTGGCCAACCTCTAGGAATTTGATGTAAGTCTAGCTACTACTTACCAGCCGTATCCATGTACTCTAGACAACATTTTGACAAACACCGCACAGGAAAGGCCCATGAAACTTATGTTTTTTTTTTCCCCAGAGAAAAATATTGCCTTCTATTTCTATAAGTTAATTTTATTTTTTAATAATTCTAATAATTAATGAAATAATACCTGCATGTTAAGAGTCAAACAGTGCTAAAAATATTTTAAAAACCAGCAACTACTGCCTTTTCAACCCATCCCATCCCACTCCTCAACAGTAGTTTTAGTGATTTTTTTGAATATTCCTCCTAATTTCAAAATAACTGGTATCTCTTAAATCATTAACTTTAGATATTATCCAGTGACTTTTTACTATGATAGACAAATCTATTGATGTCATATTATGGTAGATGAAGATGTGACTCTTACACTACTCTTTCCTTCCCTCATTTCCCCGTTATGCTATTATATGACTTTTGGTTAATGCATCAGCAGTCAGTTTTCATAGTTTTAGAACTACGTAAGTTGTGTCCTAAGGTGCCCTCAAGGAGGAATCTGGCTCCAGTTGTTCATTTCTTCTTTTTATTTTGAGACAGACTCTCACTGTCACCCAGGCTGGTGTGCAGTGGCACGACCTTGGCTCACTGCAAACTCTACCTCTTGAGTTAAAGTGATTCTCCTGCCTCAGCCTCCCGAGTAGCTGGGATTACGGGTGTGTGCCACCATGCCCGGCTAATTTTTGTATTATTAGTAGAGATGGAGTTTCACCATGTTGGACAGGCTGGTCTCGAACTCCCAGCCTCAAGCCATCTGCCTGCCTCCGCCTCCCAAAGTGCTGGGATTACAGGCGTGAGCCACCACGCCTCGCCAGTTCATTTCTTCTTTTAGCATTCTGTGATACTTAGTGATACTTGGTTGCCAATTCCAGTGACAGAAAAAAGCTTTACCTCCAAGTCTTGTTACAAAAATTTTTGTTAAGATAGTTTTTTTTTTTTTTTTTAAATCACAGAATAGACATAATCTCTTAGGCGGTTGGAAGCATATTCATATCTCCAGCTAGATGGGAAAGTCTTGTAGGCAGGGATTGTAATATGACTTCATAAAGCACAGGGATTTTTAAAAAGAAAGGTTAGGATTTGGATAGGCAAAAGGAAGGAGGATATGCTTTATACTTTTGGTCTCTGGACCTTATTATCTGAAGGCCTGGAACTCCTGTAATGAAGTAGTTACGCAGTCCAAGGTGGGAGGAGGGTCTCTTAGCATCTGATTTTAGTGCCCTGCAGACCTCGCTGCAGGTCTCAGTCATTCTCCACTGCCTGACACAATCACCTCCTCACTGCCCTGTGAGGTGCAGCGCCATCTAAGTCAGTCACAGGGAAATGCCAAGGCTCACTTTGTTTATTTACTGGAGTTGCTGGTTGTACTGGGAGGCTATCAAGACTATTAGGAGGGCTGGGCATTTCATACTCTTTGGGCTGCCTTCTGTGTGTATGTGACAGATCCTGGGCCAGGACCTCTGAGCCACAGCTCCTCTCAAGGTTAACCTTGTACATCCCCCTCCCCATACGTGATCAACAGGGGAGAGGCTGGAGTACATGAGCTGGAGTGCACATTCCCAAAGGTTCGCGCTGGCCTTCCTTCGTGTCTGCTGTCCAGCCCCAAATACTACCATTTTAATCTCATAAAACCACTCAGGCCGGGCGCGGTGGCTCAAGCCTGTAATCCCAGCACTTTGGGAGGCCGAGACGGGCGGATCACGAGGTCAGGAGATCAAGACCATCCGGGCTAACATGGTGAAACCCTGTCTCTACTAAAAAATACAAAAAACTAGCCGGACGACGTGGCGGGCGCCTGTAGTCCCAGCTGCTTGGGAGGCTGAGGCAGGGGAATGGCGTAAACCCAGGAGGCGGAGCTTGCAGTGAGCTGAGATCTGGCCACTGCACTCCAGCCTGGGCAGCAGAGCGAGACTCCGTCTCAAAAAAAAAAAAAAAAAAAAAACCACTCAGAAGGGCTTCAGACATAAAGAAATACAGTCCACAGGTTTCCTCCCCATACCAAAGATACCAAATGGAATATGGGAATGTTATCAGGGGACGAGCTGTTACCCACCTACTAAGAACTTTAGTTCCTGATGGCCAAATGCACATCTTCTCTATTAAGCAAATTTATCTGCCAAAAAGCTATGTTATGCCAAAAAGTTAAGTCCACAAATTTAGGAGACTATCTTGTGTTATTTGTGGTTGTCTAAGAATCACAATGATGTTGGTTGCTAAATATATTATTAACCTGTTTGAGAGCAACTCTGTTGTTTTCTTTGTTCATGAAGATCAATTTTCAGTAGTAGAAGCATTACAAATTTAACTGGAGGAACTTAGTTTTTTTCCCTGTAAGAGCTTTTTTTCACCACCTTTCATTAGTAATTCTAAAAAATTTTGAACTGGAAATTTTAATAATAGAGTAAGTAAATCTAAGCTTCTTTGGAAGTTGTACTTGTCAGTTCTATTTTTTGGTTTCTTAGGAAACAAGTTAAAAACGGCTTTTTAGTTCTTAATACCTTTCTAATTACAGTTCTTTCTCCTCTCTAAGGGGCTTTTCTTTAAAAAGGTGCAGTTTTCTTTCCCTGTACTAATTGGAATGTTGGTTTTAAAAATTGATATTCTTGGGTTGGGTGTGGCAGTTCACACCTGTAATCCTACCACTTTGGGAGGTTGAGGGAGGAGGATCACTTGAGCCCAGGAGTTCAAGATCAGCCTAATCCACATAGGGAGACCCCATCTCTACAAAAATAAAAAATACAATTACCCAAGGATGATGGGATGTGTCTGTAGTCCCAGCTACTCAGGAGGCTGAGACAGGAAGGATCCCTTGAACCCAGGAGTTTGAGGCTGCAGTGAGCTGTGATTGTACCACTGCGCTTCAGCCTGGGCAACAGAGTGAGACCTTTTCTCTAGAAAAATAAAAATTATATTCCCTCTAACCACGGTCATTAAAAAAAGTGTATAAATATACACGTGTGTGTGTGTGTGTGTGTGTGTGTGTATATATATATGTATTTGCTTTCTAAGAGACAAAAGTCAGTTACTTGAGGCAAAGCTTTTAAAATTAAAGATGTTTCATATGATCATGTGCTTTGTTTATGAACACATTTGTACCAGCTAAAGTGTTGGCCTTGGTTGAATTTCCTTCTTTTCCCTGATTCATCAAAATTGATGAAATGTCAATCATGCTGACTGATTTTTCACAGCAATGTGTGTAACCCATGACAGTGAAGGATGTGGAGACAAATGTAGCTTCCACATCTGGAGTGGGAGCAGTATGTAGATGAGTAGAATAAATTGAACTTTACTAATCCCTTTTTTCTTATATTTAATAAGTTCTCGGGTACGTGTGCACAATGTGCAGGTTTGTTACATAGGTATACATGTGCCATGTTGGTTTGCTGCACCCATCAATTTGTCATTTACATTAGGTATTTCTCCTAGTGCTATCCTTCCCCCAGCCCCCCACCCACTGACAGGCCCCAGTGTGCGATGTTCCCTGCCCTGTGTCCTTGCTGTTCCATTCCCACCTATGAGTGAGAACCTGCAGTGTTTGGTTTTCTGTCCTTGTGATAGTTTGCTGAGAATAATGGTCTCCATTTTCATCTATGTCCCTGCAAAGAACAGGAATGCATCCTTTTTTATGGCTGCAAAGTATT
>NW_012116366.1:2010218-2011994 GCF_000951035.1 Colobus angolensis palliatus
GCTTAGGATTGTCTTGGCAATGCAGGCTCTTTTTTGGTTCCATATGAACTTTAAAGTAGTTTTTTCCAATACTTTGAAGAAAGTCATTGGTAGCTTGATGAAGATGGCATTGAATCTATAAATTACCTTGGGCAGCTATAAATTACCTTGGGCAGCATGGTCATTTTCATGATATTGATTCTTCATATCCATGAACATGGAATGTTCTTCCATTTGTTTGTGTCCTCTTTCATTTTGTTGCACAGTGGTTAGTAGTTCTCCTTGAAGAGGTCCTTCACATCCCTTATAAGTTGGATTCCTAGGTATTTTATTCTCTTTGTAGCAATCGCGAATGCGAGTTGACTCATGATTTGGCTGTTTGTCTGTTACTGGTGTATAAGAATGCTTGCGATTTTTGCACATTGATTTTGTATCCTGAGACTTTGCTGAAATTGCTTATCAGCTTAAGGAGATTCTGGGCTGAGATGATGGGGTTTTCTAAATATACAATCATGTCATCTGCAAACAGGGACAGTTTGATTTCCTCTTTTCCTAATTGGATACCTTTTATTTCTTTCTCTTGCCTGATTGTCCTGGCCAGAACTTCCACCACTATGTTGAATAGGAGTGGTGAGAGTGGGCATCCCTGTCTTGTGCTTATTTTCAAAGGGAATGCTTCCAGTTGTTGCCCATTCAGTATGATATTGGCTGTGGGTTTGTTATAAATAGCTCTTATTATTTTGAGATATGTTCCATCAATACCTAGTTTATTGAAAGTTTTTAGCATGAAAGGCTGTTGAATTTTGTCAAAGACCTTTTCTGCATCTGTTGAGGTAATCATGGGGTTTTTGTCTTTGGTTCTGTTTATGTGATGGATTATGTTTAATGATTTGCATATGTTGAACTAGCCTTGCATCCCAGGGATGAAGCTGACTTGACCATGGTGTATAAGGTTTTTTATGTGCTGCTGGATTTGGTTTGCCAGTATTTTATTGAGGATTTTTGCATTGATGTTCATCAGGGATATTGGTCTAAAATTCTCATTTTTTGTTGTGTCTCTGCCAGGCTTTGGTATCAGGATGATATTGGCCTCATAAAATGAGTTAGGGAGGAGTCCCTCTTTTTCTATTGATTGGAATAATTTCAGAAGGAATGGTACCAGCTCCTCTTTGAATTCTGGTAGAATTCAGCTGTGAATCCGTCTGGTCCTGGACTTTTTGTGGTTGGTAGGCTATTAATTATTGCTTCAATTTCAGAGCCTGTTACTGATCTATTCAGGGATTCAACTTCTTCCTGGTTTAGTCTTGGGAGGGTATATGTGTCCAGGAATTTATCCATTTCTTCTAGATTTTCTGGTTTATTTGCATAGAAGTGTTTATAGTATTCTCTGATGGTAGTTTGTATTTCTGTGGGATCAGTGGTGATATCCCCTTTATCCTTTTTTATTGCATCTGTTTGATTCTTCTCTATTTTCTTCTTTATTCGTCTTGCTAGCAGTCTATCAATTTTGTTGATCTTTTCAAAAAACCAGCTCCTGGATTCATTGATGTTTGAAGGGTTTTTTGTGTGTCTATCTCCTTCAGTTCTGCTCTGATCTTAGTTATTTCTTGCCTTCTGCTAGTTTTTGAATTTGTTTGCTCTTGCTTGTCTAGTTCTTTCAATTGTGATGTTAAGATGTCAATTTTAGATCTCTCCTGCTTTCTCATGTGGGCATTTAGTGCTATAAATTTCCCTCTACACACTGCTTTAAATGTGTCCCAGAGATTCTGGTACATTGTGTCTTTGTTCTCACTGGTT
>NW_012116366.1:2012656-2016442 GCF_000951035.1 Colobus angolensis palliatus
TTTTGAGCCTATGTATGTCTCTGCATGTGAGATGGCTATCCTGAATACAGCACACTTGTGGGTCTTGACTCTTTATCCAATTTGCCAGTCTGTGTCTTTTAATTGGGGCATTTAGATCATTTACATTTAATGTTAATATTGTTATGTGTGAATTTGATCCTGTTATTATGATGTTAGCTAGTTGTTTGCCCATTAATTGATGCAGTTTCTTCATAGCATTGATGGTTTCTACAATTTGGCTTGTTTCTACAGTGGCTGGTACCAGTTGTTCCTTTCCATGTTTAGTGCTTCCTTCAGGAGCTCTTGTAGGGCAGGCCTGGTGATGACAAAATCTCTCAGTATTTGCTTGTCTGTAAAGGATTTTATTTCTCCTTTACTTATGAAGCTTAGTTTGGCTGGATATGAAATTCTGGATTGAGAATTCTTTTCTTTAAGAATGTTGAATGTTGGCCCCCAGTCTCTTCTGGCTTGTAGTGTTTCTGCCGAGAGATCTGCTGTTAGTCTGATGGGCTTCCCTTTGTGGGTAACCTGACCTTTCTCTCTGGCTGCCCTTAACATTTTTTCTTTATTTCAACCTTGGTGAATCTGATAATTAGGTGTCTTGGGGTTGCTCTTCTCAAGAAGTATCTTTGTGGTGGTCTCTGTATTTCCTGAATTTGAATGTTGGCCTGCCTTGCTAGGTTTGGGGAGTTCTCCTGGTTAATATCCTGAAGAGTGTTTTCCAGCTTGGTTCCATTCTCCCCGTCACTTTCAGGTACACCAATAAAATGTAGATTTGGTCTTTTCACATAGTCTCATATTTCTTGGAGGCTTTGTTTCTTTTTACTCTTTTTTCACTAGTCTTGTCTCCTTGCTTTATTTCATTAATTTGATCTTAAATCACAGATAGCCTTTCTTCCACTTGATTGAATTGGCTATTGAAGCTTGTGCATGCATCATGTAGTTCTCGTGCCATGATTTTCAGCCCCATCAGGTCATTTATGGTCTTCTCTACACTGTTTATTCTAGTTAGCCATTTGTCTAACCTTTTCCCCAGGATTTTAGCTTCCTTGTGATGAGTTAGAACTTACTCCTTTAGCTCAAAGAAGTTTGTTATTACCAACCTTCTGAAGCCTACTTCTGTCAAATTGTCAAAGTCATTGTCTGTCCAGCTTTGTTCCATTGCTGGTGAGGAGCTGCGATCCTTTGGAGGAGAAGAGGTGCTCTGGTTTTTAGAATTTTCAGCTTTTCTGCTCTGGTTTCTTCCCATCTTTGTGGTTTTATCTACCTTTGGTCTTTAATGTTGGTGACCTACAGATGGGGTTTTGGTGTGAATGTCCTTTCTGTTGATGTTGATGCTATTCCTTTCTGTTTGTTAGTTTTCCTTCTAACAGTCAGATCCCTCAGCTGCAGGTCTGTTGGAGTTTGCTGGAGATCCACTACAGACCCTGTTTGCCTGGGTATCACCAGTGGAGGCTGCAAAACAGCAAATGTTGCAGAACAGCAAATATTGCTGCCTGGTCCTTCCTTTGAAGGGGCACCTGCCTGTATGAGGTGTCTGTCGGCCCCTACTGGGAGGTGTCTCCCAGTTAGGCTACATAGGGGTCAGGGACCCACTTGGGGAGGCAGTCTATTCTCAGAGCTCAAATGTGGTGCTGGGAGAACCACTGCTTTCTTCAGAGCTGTCAGACAGGGACGTTCAAGTCTGCAGAAGTTTCTGCTGCCTTTTATTCAGCTATGCCCTGCCCACAGAGGTAGGCTTTGTGGAGGCAGTAGGCCTTGCTGAGCTGCAGTGGGCTCCGCCCAGTTTGAGCTTCCTGGCCACTTTGTTTACCTACTCAAGCCTCAGCAATGGTGGACGCCCCTCCCTGCGCCAGGCTGCAGCCTCACAGGTCGATCTAAGACTGCTACACTAGCAGTGAGTATGGCTCCGTGGGCGTGGGACCTGTGAAACCAGGCATGGGAGAGAATCCCCTGGTCTGCTGGTTGCTAAGACCATGAGAAAAGCACGGTATTTGGGCAGGAGTGTCCCATTTTTCCACTTACAGTCTGTCACAGCTTCCCGTGGTTAGGAAAGGGAAATCCCCCTATCCCTTGCACTTCCCAGGGGAGACAACTCCCTGCCCTGCTGTGGCTCACCCTCCATGGGCTGTCCAACCATTCCTAATGAGATGAACCAGGTACCTCAGTTGGAAATGCAGAAATCATCCATCTTCTGTGTTCATTATGCTGGGAGCTGCAGACCGGAGCTTTGGCCATCTTGGAACGGACCCCACTAATCTCTTGGCTCCCTCCTATGCCAAGAGCATAGCTTACGGACCTTGCATTGTGCAAGGGTTACATGTTACCAAACTGATTTCCACTCAGTTACATCTTTTCTCAGATATTTTAAAGAGGAAAAGTGGGGAGATAGAGAGGAATTTTGCAGATCAATTGCTACTTCTTTCAGGGTATGAACTGAGAGAAATGGTGCAATCTCTCAGCCTCTTCCCTTCTGATGCTGTGTCGTTTACACTGACCAAGTGGTTATTAATAACTCTTCCATGGCTTTTGCCAAGTTCCAGAAAGATTGTTACTGTCTCTGACAATCTATAGAGGAATGAAGAGTAAGCATACTCTTCTGTCAGTCACCCCATTTCCCACCTTCTTGCTTCCCTACACTTTAAGCTTACTTCAGGAGTTCCCTGAGGGACTTCATCTGGAACATTTTACCTATCTTTACATGGTAGCCTCCTTCTCATCATTCAGGTCTTAGCTGAAATATCACATCCCTAGAAAGGACATTGCTGGTGTCCCTATCCCTTCATTCTTATTTTCACCATAGCACTTACTGTTGTTGGATATTTTCACATCTATTTGTTTATCGTCTGCCTCCTGCAAGATTCTAAGCCCCATAAGAATTGAGCCTATATGCTGACTTGTTCAGTGGTATATCCCCATCATCAAGAAAAGTGCTGGCAGACTTTTTTCTATGTGAGGGATCAGATAGCAAATAGTTCAGGTATCAGGGGCCAAACATTCTCTGTTGCAACTTCAGCTCTGCCACTATAGCACCAGAGCAGCCAAAGACCTATGTAAACAAATGGATGAAGCTGTGTCCCAAAAAAGCTTTATTAATGGATGCTGAAATATGAATTTCACATAATTTTCCCATGTCGTGAATATTATTATTTTCTAATCATTTAAATATGTGAAAACCATTCTTAGCTTGTGGGTTATAGAAAAGATGAAAGGCAGATTTAGTCTGTGGGTTGTAGGCTTTGACCCTGTTGAAGAACATTGATTTTCTGGCACTTACTGCAAGTTTATTGTAATGAACGAATTGATAGCTTGAAAGGGAGGAATTTTACCATGAAGAAATTAATGTATTTATTCCCAAAAGCAGAATAGTAAAATATTCCCCTAAACCAATTCTGAATAAATAGATTATTCTGGAAAGATAAGAATCATGTCTTCTCTTTTGATATCCCCCGGATTTGGCCGGGTTAGCAGAGTGTGTGTGTTGCAAATTGAGACTAAACCAATTTGGCATACATAACTCAGGTTCTTTTTGAGGAGTAAGAATAACTATCAAGGTTTGAGGGAGTATGTTTAGCTACTCTTTCACAAACCAGCTAGCAGGTAATAATAAAAACAAGATTCAGGCAAAACTCAGTCACACATACAAGCTTTATTTTTTGTTTTTTTGTTTTTTTTTTAAACTGTTAGTGCCTGTAATCCCAGCACTTTGGGAGACCGAGTTGGGCGGATCATGAGGTCAGGAGATTGAGACCATCCTGGCTTACACGATGAAACCCCGTCTCTACT
>NW_012116366.1:2017843-2046947 GCF_000951035.1 Colobus angolensis palliatus
TGTGCCGGCTAATTTTTTGTATTTTTAGTAGAGATGGAGTTTCACTGCGTTAGCCAGGATGGTCTTGATCTCCTGACCTCGTGATCTGCGCGCCTCAGCCTCCCAAAGTGCTGGGATAAAGGCGTGAGCCACCACACCCGGCGATTTGCGTTTCTTTAATGATTAGTGATGTTGAACATTTTTTCATGTGCTTGTTGGGTATGTATGTGTCTTCTTTTGAGTAGTATCTGTTCATGTCCTTTGCCTACTTAGAAAAATTTTTAAATAGTTTTTGAGGATACAGGTGGTTTTTGGTTGCATGGATAGGTTCTTCAGTGGTGATTTCTGAGATTTTGGTGCACATATCACCCGAGGAGTATACACTGTGCCCAATATGTAGTCTTTTATCCCCCACCCCACTCCAGGGCTTCCCCCTGAGTCCCCAAAGTCCATTATATAATTCTTATGCCTTTGCATCCTCATAGCTTAGCTCTTCCTTATAAATGAGAACATACAGTATTTGGTTTTCCATTCTTGAGTTACTTCATTTACAATAATGGTCTCCAGCACCATCCAAGTTGCTGCGAAGGCCATTATTTCATTTCATGGCTGAGTAGTATTCCATGATGTATCTATACCACATTTTCTTTATCCACTCACTGGTTGATGAACTTTGCCCACTTTTTAATGGCATCAGTAAATAATAATTTAAATTCCTTATAGATTCTGGATGTTAGACTTTTGTGAGATGCATGGTTTGAAAATAGTTTCTCCCATTCTGTGAACTGTCTGTTTACTGTGTTGATAGTTTCTTTTGCTGTGTGGAAGCGCTTTAGTTTAATTAGATCCTATTTGTCAATTTTTGGTTGGGTTGCAATTGCTTTTGGCATTTTTGTCATAACATCTTTGCCAGGGCCTGTATCTCAAATGGTATTTCCTAGGTTTTCTTCAAGGGCTTTTGGAGTTTTAGGTTTCACAATTAAGTCTTTAATCCATCTGGAGTTGATTTTTGTGCGTGGTGTAAGAAGGAGGTCCAGTTTCAGTCTTCAGCATATGATTAGTGAGTTATCTCAGCAACACTTATTGAATAGGGAGTCCTTTCCCCATTGCTATAAAAACATTTATTAATCAAGCATTGATTAGGAAGTGGACCAAAGAAGTTCATTCAAACTTTCTCCAGAGCAGTGGAGTCCCAGTGCTCTGGATGTCTTAATTTATTTGTGCTGCTCCAACAAAATACTTGAGATGGAGTAATTTTTAAATAACAAAAATTAATTTTCTTACAATTCTAGAAGCTGGAGAGTCCAAGATCAAGGTGTTGGCAGGTCCAGTGTCTCATGAGGGCTGCTCTCTGCTTCCAAGGTATACCTTGTTGCTGCCTCCTCTGGAGGGGAGGAGTGCTGTGTCCTCACAGGAAGAAGATAGAAGAGCAAGAGCTCTGAACTCTGCAAGAAGCCTCTTTTATAAGGGCCTTAATCTCACTCATGAAAGAGGAGCCCTCATGGCTTAATCACATTTCAAAGCCCCCACCTCTTAATGCCATCACATTAGCCATTAGAGTTCAACACCCGAATCTGGGAAGGGACACATTCAAACTATAACATTTATGTTACATGCAAAACTCATTGAAGGTAGACATGACATTCTAGAAGCAAGAAAGATCATCTAGTCAGAACTTCTTTGAAACCAATAGCTGGATATGGGACCAGTTAGAGTATGCACCTTCTGATGTTATCCCTCATGGTACATGTTATAAGCATCTCTGGCTTCTTATACCATGTTTATGAAAGGATTGGTGAGTGTTTCTAAGTCATTTGAGCCAATTCACTTTTTTTTTTTTTTTTTTTTTGAGATGGAGTCTTGCTCTGTCGCCCAGGCTGGAGTGCAGTGGTGGGCTCTTGGCTCACTGCAACCTATGTCTCCTGGTTCAGACGATTCTCCTGCCTCAGCCTCCTGAGTAGCTGGGAATACAGGCACTGACCACCACACTTGGCTAGTTTTTTTGTATTTTTAGTAGAGACAGGGTTTCACCATGTTGGCCAGGCTAGTCTTGAACTCCTAACCTCAAGTGATCTGCCTGTCTTAGCCTCTCAAAGTGCTGGGATTACAGGCATGAGCCACTGCAGCCAGTGTAATCCACATATTTTGAATACTTTTAATTTCACTAGTGATAATCCATTTTGAACATTTATTACGCTAATAAGTCATCAAGAAAATCTATTTTTGATAAGATAGCATGCCAATTAGCAAAGCAGAAGGATTTGTAGAAGCTGCCTCTGGAATGTGGCTTTTTAAATATAATGTTAGATGACCCCCGTGGACTACGATTCTTGACAGCAAATTACCTGACCATCTGAGCATTAAATGTTGAACCAACTGGCAACTACTTAATATCACGCTGATTAAACTGCAGTATTACTAGACATTGTAGCAGTAGCCTTTGCCCTGACTTTGGTCCTTACACCATTCTATGGAATGTATACACAAGGGGATAGATCTCTCACATCTGCATCCTATTAGGAATTACAAGGAAAAAGAATAGTTTTTTTCTAAGCCTGCTGGGAGTATACAGATTAGCAAACAACTGTGATTTTTGTTTGCTTGTTTGTTTGTTTGCTTTTGAGACAGAGTCTCGCTCTGTCAGCCAGGCTGGAGTACAGTGGCACGATCTCAGCTCACTGCAACCTCTGCCTCCTGGGCTCAGGCAATTCTCCTGCCTCAACCTCCTGAGTAGCTGGGATTACAGGCGTGTGCCACCATGCCCACTTAATTTTTGTGTTTTTAGTAGAGATGGGGTTTCACCATGTTGGCCAGGCTGGTCTTGAAATCCTGACCTCAGGTAATCTGCCCGCCTTGGCCTCCCAAAGTGCTGGGATTACAGGTGTGAGCCACCGTGCCTGGTCTGTTTTTGCTTTTTTACTGTAAATTTACTGATGGTCAAACTAATACATATTGTGGTAGAAAACTGCCAGTTATTTCCCAACATGCAACTGTTCTCTTCTTTCTTTAGTCGTAGAAGCCCTGAACTTAAGCTGTACACATGGTCCCTGCTATGGTCTGAATGTTTGTGTGCCTCCAAAATTATATGTTGAAATCTAGTCCCCAATGTGATGGTATTAGGAAGTGGGGCCTTTTGGCAGATGATCAGGTCCCAAGGGCAGAGCTCTCACAAATGGGGTTAGCACCCTTTTAATAGGCCTTGGAGAGCTCTCGCACCCCCTTTACCATGTGAGGATACATAGAAGGCACCGTCCGTGAGGAACAGGCCCTCATCAGGCACTGAATCTATTGGTGTGTCAATCTTGGGATTCCTGGCTGCAGAATCATGAGCAATAAGTTTGTGTTGTTTATAAAGTACCCAGTCTAAGGTATTTTGTTTAGTAGCCCAAACCGACTAAGACATCCCCCTAGCATAAGGACCATATTTCTTAGCCTCTTTGAAGCTTGTATGGCCACCAATGAGATGTCAATGAAAATAATGCATTCAGTGTCTGGATTATGCCCTTAAAGGGCAAGGGTGTGCCCTCCACTGTTTTCTTTCCCCTTTCCTGCTGAAATGTGAAGACAGGAATTGGAGCAGCCATCTTGAACCATGAGATGGAAGCCATGCATTGAAGGTGGCAGAGCGACCAGATAGAAGGACCAAGTGTCCCTGGTGGTTGTTGAGCTGTCATGCCAGCTGTGGACTGCTGTCTGAACTTTTGTAGGACAGAGGAATACACTATTTAAGTCTCTGTTGTAACATCTGAATTGTTCTGTATTCTAATATAATACTTGTTTTAGAACACTTGGAACAACAGAAAGTTATTTTTGTTAAGGCAGGAAAAATCTTAGGTGTAATTCTATCATCCAGAGTCAGTCATGTGTTAACTGACATCTTAGTGGATGTTGTAGCATGCTTCCCTCAGCCTCATCCCTACCTCTACCTTCACAATGACATGCTCAGTTGCTCAGTGCCTGGAGTGTTAGCTGCTAATGGTTCTGTCCAGGAATTGACCTTGGCCTCACGGGGGCAGCCTGCATCCAAGAATCTGTTGTTGAGAGGGTACCAAAGTCCAGTCTTCTTGCTTCAGTTTGGACAACTCTGAAGGGCCATCTTAGCTCTAGAACTTGATGTAGAAATGGCCAAGGTCTCTGTTGCAACCGCATTACAGTTCACTTCTCCCTCTGTCAATCCAGCTTCCCTCTCCTCTCACAGGCACTGTTCCCAAGGGCGCTTCACAACAAACCCGCATACAAATCTCAATCTGTGTGCTAGGGAACCTGACCTATGACACATATAGATTTAGAGATTTGGGATTTTAATACTTTGTTTTTCACTAAATATTTTGCTGGGTAGTTTCCATTTGCCTTTCCAGACACATTCCACTGCCTTCCATCCACCTGTGTTCTGGGACGCTGACCACGTTGGGCTACATTAATGAGCTCCTTTGCCCTCTACCTTCCAGTCGAATGCTGCCAGTGGAAGGTACTGATAGGAGATCAGATGGTGGGAGGACAGAGACTGGGATATCCCTTGTCACCAGGCTGTGTGTTGGAAGAGGCATCATCCTTCTGCTAAGTCCACAGCTTATGGTGTGAGGTCTTCTCCTAGAGCTACAGGTGTTATTGTGTTTTGCTGGTAGTTACTTCCTCTGGCCCTTTCATGCCTAGGAATGGAAATAAATCCCTAGTGCTGCCAGCCCTGGGGTGCTTCTTCAGTTCTCCCTGGTTTCTTATCCCTGCCCACACCTTTGCAATTAGTCACTCTTCTCAATCACTCCGTTTGAGTATGTCATCACTTTCCTAGCAGGACCAGGACTGATACACAGATGAACTGAAAGCATTTCCCTATTTTATTTATTTATTTTTTTTGAAACAGAGTCTTGCTCTTGTACCCCAGGCTGGAGTACAGTGGCAGGATCTCAGCTCACTGCAACCTCTGCCTCCCAGGTTCAAGCGATGCTTGTGTCTCAGCCTCCCAAGTAGATGGGACTACAGGCATGTGCCACCACGCCTGGCTAATATTTTGTATTTTTAGTAGAGATGGGGGTTTCACCATGTTGGCCAGGCTGGTCTTGAACTCCCAACCTCAGATGATCTGCCCCCCTCGGCCTCCCAGAGTGCTGGGATTACAGGTGTGAACCCAGATTACAGATTACAGATTACACCCAGATTACAGGTGTGAACCACTGCGCCAGGCCTCCTACTTTTTTTTTTTTCTGTCTTTCTGAGACAGAGTCTCACCCCGTTGCCCAGGCTAGAATGCAGTGTCACCATCTCAGCTCACTGTAACCTCTGCCTCCCAGATTCAAGCAATTCTCCTGCCTTAGCCTCCAGTGTAGCTGGGATTAAAGGTGCGTGCCACCACACCTGGCTATTTTTTATATTTTTGCTAGAGACAGGGTTTCATTATGTTGGCCAGGCTGGTCTTGAGCCTCCTACTTCTTAATAATTCTTCTAAAACATGATTTTTATTGGCCATGTATAATTTCATCATGTAGACTTACAAGGATTTCTTTAATTCCCTATTATTAAAGTATATATACACTTTTTATATTGATTTTTATCATAATACATCAAAACATTTATTATACCATTAAAAACTTCCAATAAACACATTTTTAAATGACGGTTATGGCTAGACCATGAACCTTGAGTTGTTTATTCAGTAGTGGTAAGAGATTTGTTCTAATCCACCTGATTTCTTTTGTGCAATGTTTATAGTGACTAAAGAAACGTATTTTCAAGATGATTGGGCTGGCTATACTCTGTAGCTACCACAGAAGAAAGCAAGGCTGTGTCCCAGTCCCACCACATTAAGATCCCCAGTTCAGGGTCTTCATTAAAACAGCTAAACAAACTGGTGTAAACAGTACTTTTACTTGAATCTAACATCTTTTATGTTTTCTGGGCCAGACTTTGTGCGGATATTGGATAATAGGCTTGGTGGCCCTTTTATATTCCTTGTGTACTTCCAATTCCAGGAAAAATACAAAGCATTTAGTGGGAAGGATTTAAAAGAGAATACAGTTTGATCACCATGTAACTTGAGTAAAAATAGCGCCATAATTGAAAACACTAAGAGTAGGGTTTTAAGGAAAGAGAGTAAGACTGGAACACAGTAACCATGAACTTTTCAATTCTGGGCTGCAAGTTCTCATCATTATTCCGTGACCCTTTGTGAGATCTTGTCTTAGTCCATTCAAGCTACTGTAACAAAATACCATAGACTGGGTCACTTGTAAACAACAAAAATTTATTTCTCATGGATCTGGAGGCTGGGATGTCCAAGATCAAGGTGCCGGCAGATTCAGTATCTAGTGGGAGCTTCCTTCTTGGTTTGTAGACAGCTGTCTTCTTGCTGTGTCCTCACATGGTGGAAAGGGTGAGGAAGCTCTCTAGGGTCTATTTGAAAAAAAAAGAAATTTTTTTGAGAAAAAACTCAAAGTGCTTTCTAAATTTCTCTCACTCAACAACAATCAATGCAGACCTGTGACCAAATGTAAGTGGTGTGAGGGGTGGGTGGGTGGCTGGGGGAGGAGCGTCTCTCCACCACCAAGCAAGCAGTTAGTTTTGTAACAGATAACAACTGGGTATCCTCCAATTAAATCCTGACACTGTCTACTTGGAGATAGCATCAGATCATTACCGGAAAGGGGTCCTGATCCAGACCCTAAGAGAGGGTTCTTGGAAAGAATTCAGGGCAAGTCCACGGAGTAAAGTGAAAGCAAACTTATTAGAAAAGTAAAGGAATAAAAGAATGGCTACTGTTGCCCATTTTTCTTATGATTATATCTTGATGATATGCTAAACAAGGGGTGGATTATTCATGCCTCCCCTTTTTAGACCATATAGGGTAACTTCCTGATGTTGCCATGGCATTTGTAAACTGTCATGGTGCTGGTGGGAGTGCAGCAATGAGGATGACCAGAGGTCACTCTCATCACCATCTTGGTTTTGGTGGGTTTTGGCTGACTTCTTGATTGCAACCTGTTTTATCAGCGAGGTCTTTATGGCCTGTATCTTGTGCTGACCTCCTGTCTCATCCTGTGACTTAGAATGTCTTAACTGTCTAGGAATGCAGCCCAGTAGGTTTCAACCTTATTTTACCTAGCTCCTATTCAAGATGAAGTTTTTCCAGTTCAAATGCCTCTGACAAGATCCCACAGGTTGGGGGCTCAGTCCCCAAGGTTCCCTCTTAAGCCCCAGAAATCAGTAGCAAGTCTGAGCCTCTGGAAACTTCTGACCAACTGGCTGGCTTCCAGTGGGGGTTCCCATGACCCCCTCTTTGAAATCAATTAATTTTCTAGGGCAGCTCATAGAACTTGGAAACTTACATTTACCAGTTTATTATAAAGGATATTACGAAGGATACAGACTTAGAGATGCATAGGGCATGGAGCTTCCATGCTGTCCTGGACACACCACCCTCCAGGAGTCTCCAGGTGCTTAACTGTCTGGAAGTTCTCCAAACCCTGTTTGTTTATTCATTTCTATTTTCATTTTTAAAAAAACTTTTTTTTGTAATCCAGCACTTTAGGAGGCTGAGACGGGCGGATCATGAGGTCAGGAGATCGAGACCATCCTGGTTAACACGGTGAAACCCCGTCTCTACTAAAAAATACAAAAAACTAGCCGGGCGAGATGACGGGCGCCTGTAGTCCCAGCTACTCGGGAGGCTGAAGCAGGAGAACGGCATGTAAACCCGGGAGGCGGAGCTTGCAGTGAGCTGAGATCCGGCCACTGCACTCCAGCCTGGGTGACAGAGCAAGACTCCGTCTCAAAAAAAAAAAAAACTTTTTTATGGAGGTTTCATTTTTATAGTAGGCATGATTGATTAATCATTGGCCGTTGGTGATTAGCTTAACCTTTAGCCTCTCTCCTTTCCCTGGAGGTTAGTGGGTGGGGCTGAAAATCTTAAACCTCTCATCATGCCTTGGTCTTTCCAGTGACCAGCCTCCATCCTAAAGCTACCATCTGGGGGTTGCCAGGCATCAGTCGATCATTAGCATACAAAAAGACATCACTTCAGAGAGTGTAAGGATTTTAGGAGTTCTATGCCAGAAAACTGTGATCAAAGACCAAATACATATTTGTTGTTTTTCTTTCTTTTTGAGACAGGGTCTTGCTCTCTTGTCCAAGCTAGAATGTGGTGGCATGATCATGGCTCACTGCAGCCTCAACCTCCTGGGCTCAAGCAATCCTCCCACCTCAGCCTCTTGAGTAACTGGGACCACAGGCATACACCACCATGTCAGGGTACTTTTTGTATTTTTTTGTAGAGATGGGATTTTGCCATGTTGCTCAGGCCTGTCTCGAACTCCTGAGCTCAAGCAGTCATCTGCCTCAGCCTCCTAAAATTCTGAGATTTCAGGCGTGAGCCACTGCGCCCATCCCAAATATATATTTGTCAATATCACATCCCACTCATGAAGGCCCAGCCCTCACACGACCTAGTCACCTCTCAAAGGACCCACCTCCAAATACCCTCACATTGGGGATTGGATTTCAAGACAGGAATTTTGGAGGGACATAAACATTCAGAACATAGCAGATCTCTTTACTTAGGTTAACCTTGTTTTAGTGTTACAAAAAGCACTTAAGTGTGTTTATTCTTTCATTGTATTCAGAAAACATTTATCAAGAACCTACTATGTTCAAAGCACTAGGATATGGCTGTGAACAGCTGGAAAAATTACCCACTCTCATACCAATAATATTTCTCAAGGGAGTCAGATAACTAACAAATAAACAAGATAATTGTGAATTGTGACAAGTCCTAGAAGGAAATAAACAGGATGATGAAAGAGAGTAAGTGAGGCAGGACATTTTAGATTGGATGGTCAGAGATAATACAAACCTGATTTTATGTGTTATGGAAGGTAATGTGTTAGAATGGAGTGAGAGAGAATTAGAACTGAAGTCCAGCTTTATGACCTTGTATAAGTTTCTTAACTTGCTGAACACCATGACAGGCTGAAAATATAACAAGAACGTAATAATAATCTCTACTACTTATAGTAGTAGCAGAATTAAACCAGAGAAAACTCCTAGCATTGTAAGTATGATTTTCTGCCAGGCCCCACATAAATATTAATTTCCTGTTAACTTTCCTAAAATTACATGTAATCTGAATGCTGTAATACCCATTTCCAGTGATGTAATTTTAAGAAACTGTTCTACACATCTTTGAATCAATTTAATTCATCAAATATTTATTGAGCACTTACTATGTGCCAGTCTCTGGTGACATGATGGAGAATAAAATAAACAGTATCCCTGCCTGGTCAGGGTTTAATTATTGATCTTATTTGGCTCTGACTCACAACGCCATTTCTGGCCACTGGTTCTCCTGACTAGTAGTAGTGACTTTTTACCCCACTGGTATGTACATTTTATATTAAACTTATTTTTTGTTGTGAAATAAAATAAACATTTAAAAAGGTTCATACCACATAGGCCATAAATCTTAAAATCTGATGGACCCTCTCTTACAAAACCCTATATACTTATTTATGTGTCTAATAGAAACTTCTACCATTCTGCCACTAAAAATAGCAAAGAAAACAGAAAAATAGATAATTTTTTTTTTTTTTTTTTGGTGATAGAGTTTTGCTTTTTCACCCAGGCTGGAGTGTGGTGGCACATCTTAGCTCACTGCAACCTCCGCCTTTGGATTTCAAGTGATTCTCCTGCCTCAGCCTCCTTAGTAGCTGGGATTACAGACGCCCGCCACGACACCAGGCTAATTTTTGTAGTAGAGACGGAATTTCACCATGTTGGCCAGGCTGGTCTCGAACTCCTGACCTCATGATCCACCCACCTCGGCCTCCCACAGTGCTGGGATTACAGGGAAGATAAATTTTGTTGTTGTTGTTGACAGAATCTCACTCTGTTGCCCCGGCTGGAATGTGGTGGCACAATCATGGTTCACTGAGCTTTGACCTTCCAGACTCAAGCACTTCTCCCACCTTAGCCTTCTGACTAGTCGGGACTATAGGCGTGCATCGCCATGCCTAGCTATTTTTTCTATTTTTTTTTTTTTTTGTAGAGACGGACTCTGTTTCCCAGGCTGGTTTTGAACTCCTGGACTCAAGCAGTCCTTCTGCCTTGGCCTCCCAAAGTCCTGGAATTACAGGTGTAAGTGACCATCCCTGGCAGAAGATAAAATTTGTGACCTCCGTTTGGTATCTGGACAGCCTTGTCTCTTGGGCCTGGAGAGGTAAAGCAGAGTCAGTCATGTAAAGTCACACAACTGGCAGAGACTCCTTGAGTTTAGAACAGTTTGTTTAACCAAGTGTAAGTTTTTTTCTTTTTCTTGGCTTGTTATTTACCTATAGTGGCAGTGCCCATCTTGGAGCAGACTGAGGGTTCCCAAAACTTGCCAGGGAGACCTGGCCCCATAGCTCTGGAAATAATTCATATGGAAAGGATAAAGGATATCTATATTAAGCCAACATCAACATGATAATGATGAAATGCTAAAGGCAAATATAACTCAAGCTAGGAACAACTTGCAGATATTTGCCATCACCACCATTTAATATAAATGGCCCACAATCCTTATTTCTAAATCTTGAGTTTTAAGTCAACTTAATAAGCTGTTAAAGGAAATATGTTCTATATCTCTGCCTTGATAAATAAACCTTTCATGACATATGAATCAAAAATACAAATCAAAACTGTAAAGCTATGGTTTCCATATAAGCTAACAAAATATAAAAAATAATTGAATTTAATAATTGTTACACATGTCTGAGTGTTGCAGTATTTTTAGATGAGTGATAAGATAAAATGAGTTATAATTCTATAAAATTTATTTTCCTTGCTTTCATTTCAGCAAAATCATTAATTTTATTATAATCAAGATATTCATATCAGGCACATGGCTCATGCCTGTAATCCCAGCACTTTAGGAGGCTGAGGCAGGAGGATCACTTGAGCCCAGAACGTTCAGGCTACAGTGAGCTGTGATTGCACCACTGCACTTCAGCTTGGGCGACAGAGTGAGACCCAGTCTCAAAAACGAAAAAGAAAAAAAGATTTAACTTCGTTTTTTTCTATTCACAGTAATGATCTCAAATATTTTAAAAATGTAATTGTATTAAAATGTGCCCAATTTGAACATATTTTCATAAAAGTAAATTATAGCAATTGTAAAAATGTGAAAGATTAAATTCTGTATTTTTCAAAAATGTCATTTATCTTCTAAAATATCTCAAGTTGTCTCTTCTAACATGAACTACAAATTATAATTTATGAATGTGTTTAATCTGAACATTTAAACTTTAATCTTTTGAAAGTCTTATAATTTAATCTTATTATATTTTCATGAAAATAAAATTATTCTTAATTTTAGTGCTAAGTGGTCATCTAGTTATCAAGGTAAAGAACTGTTATCACACTTGGAGCATGTTATAGCTACATGTACAAAATGTTCACATTTAAGAGGAATGTGAGTTATTTCTCTAGAAACACAAATTGGAAACCAAAGAGAAGATGATAGATGCTTAACACTTCCAGAAAGATACTTCCTTATGCAAGAATCTGTTGCATTTGTTCTATCTAAGAGAAAGGATTTGACAAGGTAATTTGTCATTTCTTTCACCAAGCATTCCTACTTAGATCCTCCCAGTAGTTGGAAGCAGGGTCTGTCTCCAAGGCCACAGTAATACAGCATTTAGAAACAGTAATTTTTTATTTTGAGAACACAGGGCCAGACATACAAAGAAACATTTCCCAGGGACCTGAGTGGGTAGTCAAGAGAGTGAATGTTTAGTATTGTGGGTTGCATTTGCCAGTTCTAAGCGCCACATTCTGAGTGACAGAGGCTCTTACATATATTTCTTAATAAGTTAATTTTTTTATGTCTTTGTTCATGGGGACCTTATACAGTTTGGGCCCCAAGCAGCAGGCCTCTTCCTTGGCCAAGGGCTTCCTGGCCAGGACATCCAGCTATATAAACCAGTAAACGTTTTCATGCTTAAGCTAGTTTAAACAAAAGAAAATGAAAAAAACCCTTCATCATACAAGTAGGTAGAGCATATAACAGAAAATAAGATCCCATTCATGGTAGAATTCTAAATAAAAATACCTAGAATTAAATAAACATAGGTGTTAAATACAAATATGATAAATAGAATTAAATAAACAAATGTGGTAAATAAATTACGTGCAGAATATATGGGAAGACAATTTACAAGCCTTTGCTGAAATACATGTTGGAAAAGCAGAAAACTTGAATAAATGGGAAGAGGTGCTGTGTTTTAGATGAAAAGACTCCATGTTATAACAATATCAATTCATTTCAAATTAACTAATGTATTTAAGCAATTCTTTTTTTATTATTATTATTTTTCTTTTTTGAGACAGAGTTTCACTCTGTCGCCCAGGCTGGGGTGCAGTGGTACCATCTCAGCTCACTGAAACCTCCGCCTCCTCGGTTCAAGCAATTATCTGCCTCAGCCTCCTGAGTAGCTGGGATTACAGGTGCCCACCACCACACCCGGCTTATTTTTTGTGTTTTTAGTAGAGATGGGGTTTCACCATCTTGGCCAGGCTGATCTTGAACTCCTTAAGCAATTCTCATTGTAATGAAAATTGTGATTGTCTCCCCAACATCCATTCTATGCCAGGTCTATGGGTGCCCCTGATTAATCCAAGCAGATAATTTAAATCCTTTCCTTAGTTATGGTTGATAAGAAAATGGACAGGTGACAGGATTCAGATGAATGACACACAAAAAATGGTTTGCTGGTAGCTTTTACTCTTCTGCCAGATGTGAATGAGAATGCAATGATCCAGACTGCTTCTGGCAGCCATTCTATGCCCATGAGGAGATCTAGCTGCAGGGTGAACTTGACACAGTGGATGGCAGAGCTGGAAGATAGGAGATGAAAATACATGTGTTATTCAATGGTATTGATGGCCATTGTTTTGGGAAACCCTGAAATTTGGTTATCAATGGTTATCAATGCTAACAAATCTCTATTGTTTAAGCCTCTTGGAATTGAGCTTTTGGTTATTTGCAGCTTAAAGCATAAGGGATTTTTAAAAAAGAAACAACAAAAATTTAGAATGAAGAATTAAGAATCCTAGTGTAATTTTAACAGTCTAACTTAATACAGATATAGGCCAGTTAGGTTAATGAAATAGAATAGAAAGTCTAGATAGATAAAGATGCATTTATTTGGTGAACAATGCTGAGAACATTGATAATTATTTGGAAAATAATAAATTTGCTTCCTCCTACAAAATAAATAATATCCAGATTAAAAGATTAAACTATTAAAGAACTGGAAGAATATACAGACACCAAGTCTTGGAGTTAGTGAGGGCCTAATAAGTTGAAAGTTAAATGAAATATGAAGGTGTGGGATAGTCTTGAAGTATTTAAAACTTTATATGCCAAAGAATACTACAAGTAAAAGGTAAATTGTTAAAATATAGTTGAAATATATGTATTATAAATATATTAAATATTTGGAATATAAAACACTGCAAAAAACACCCAAATAGAAAGAGTCCAGGTAGCTCACAAGAGAAGAAAAAACATTGATCTGCAAATACATGCGAAATGTTTAATATCCCTAGATATTTTTCTTAACCTAAAGGTTAAGAAAATTTAATATAGACAACTTTTTTAAACCACTAAATTGGCAAAGATTAAAAAGAATGCTAGCACAACATTGTGAATGTACTAAATGTCATTGAATAATTGTTCACTTTAAAATGTTCAATTTTATGTTACATATGAAATTCACCTCAACTTACAAAAACAAGAGGAGAAAAAAAGAATATAATGTAATAGACAGAGTGGGAAATATATAGAGAAATAGCTTCTCTCAGGCACTGCAGTTTGTATTGTAAATTAGTATGAAAATTTTGCAAGACTAGTTAACAGTATGTAGCTAAAGCCTTGAAAATGTTCATATCCTTTCCTTTCTTCCTATAAATACACTTACAGAAATATGTACCTAGGAAATAATCAGATATTAGATTTATATATAAACAGTAGGGTTTTTTTGTTTTTGTTTTTGAAATGGAGTTTCGCTCTTGTTGCCCAGGTTGGAGTGCGATGGCCCAGTCTTGGCTCACTGCAACCGCCGCCTCCCGGGTTCAAGCGATTCTCCTGCCTCAGCCTCCCGAGTAGCTGGGATTACAGGTGCCCGTCACCCTGCCTGGCTAATTTTTATATTTTTAGTAGAGATAGGGTTTCACTATGTTGGCCAGGCTTGTCTCAAACTGCTGACCTTAGGTGATCCACCTGCCTCGGCCTCCCCAAGTGTTGAGTTTACAGGTGTGAGCCACCACACCCAGCCAATAGTGTTATTTTTAAACCTTGAAAATTGTAATTCGTATTCAGTCATAGCATAGTAGTTAAATAAATTACAGTATACCATATAGTAAAATACTGTTCATTAATTTTTAAAAATCATATAACCAAGTAATGTTTTTGGATTACTGCACCATGGGAAGAAGAAGACAAAGGCACATTGTCCAGCTTTAAAAAATTTTAAAAAATTAGATTTTGTTTTTCATTCATAGGGAAATAATAGTCTTAAAAGCCAGCCTTGCTTCTAAATTCCCAAAACTGTTCTTCACATGTCAGGAGGAAAATTTGGCAGTCTGAATGTGTACTTTTACTATAAGTCAAGATATAAGGGTACATGCAATCTGGGGCAGGTAGCTTCCCCCTTCCAAAGGAGGGAAGGAATAAAGCCTTTTAGGGGAGCCTGTTACAGAGAGCAGCAGGGGTTCAGATTGCAGTGTGTCTCTCTTGCCCTCCCAGAGTTACAAACCTCAGGGATGTCATTGGCATGATCCATGGTGGTAGGCCTGAGGGAACCCAAGAACCCAGGAGTGGTCTGTACTTCCTTGGCGTAGTCTGCACATCTTGGGAGTGGCAGGTCAGTGTTGTTGGAGGGAGATGTCTACATGGATGGTCTGTGACTACGTCCAGGGACTCACAGACTGCGTGATGCAGAACCAGGGGCTGCTTACGAAAGGGCTGAGAGAACAGGTAACAGAACAAGATGTGGGGAAGGATGAGAAGGTCACAGAGCAGAGCAAATAGCAATGTCCAGCGACATACATCAGGGCTGCCATGTGCCTATGAAGTCTTGGCAGAATCAGCCACTGCACAGCAGGCAGCACTGCATGGTGCCTGGTAAGCACTGGGGAAAAGAGGCTTCTTAGTAGAGGCTGGTGAGGACCCAGAGAAGAGGCCTCCCATCGCTATCAGCGTAAGTCAAGCTCTCCTTTGTACCCTGCTAGGTCTGAGTGTGTCCTCCAGAATTCATGTGTTAGAAACTGAATCCCCATTGCAACAGTGTTGGGAGGTGGGGCCTAATGGGAGGAGTTTAGGTGGGATTCTCACTGATGGATAATGCTGCTATGAAAAGGGCGTGTGGGAATGGGTTCTACCTTTCTTCTTCTCGTCTGCCATGTGAGAACACAACATTTCTTCCCACTGGAGAACACAGCCTTCAAGATGCCGTCTTAGAAGCAGAGAGACTGGGTGCTAACCTGTCGTAGCCTTGATCTTGGACTTCCCAACCTCCAGAACTGTGAGAGGAATTAAATTTCTCTTTATAAATTATCCAATCTCAGGCATTTTGTTACAGCAGCAGAAAACAAACACACCCAGATGTCGTGTTGGGGGAAAAGGAGTGGGAAGGGAGCTTTTTGGAAGGGAGAAAATACAGTTCTAACAGAGAGTGTGAACCTTAAATGATAGCATATTTACTTAAAACACACTCTTTAAAACCTTTTAAAAATATTTAAATAATTCTTTGAAAAATGTTACTCATTTTAAAGAGTAAGATTCCACCCCTACTGTATTACCAGAGATGGGAACTACAGAACAAAGTGTAGTCCTGTATAGCAACTCAATAAAGTTACATATTTTTTCCGTATCTCAGTTTGTATACCTTGATTTCCTTGAAATCATATTTTTAAAAAGTTTAAGGAAATGAGAAGATGCTCACTATTATAATATATTGTTAAAAGAGCAAGCAGTAGATATAATATTCTAATTTTCTAAAATAGTAATTATTAATACTAAACACACAAACGTGTAAACACATTTTTAAAGCTTTGACAAATACTTCTAAATATTAACAAGGATTATTTCTGGGTATAAAATTTTTTATGTCGTATTTTTCATATTATAAGATGAACACACATTTCTTCTTATAGTCAGAAATTGTTGTTTCAAGAAACAAATGAATCAAACAGCCTTGCTACTCACAAGTATGGTCCATGGCCAACAACAATGGGAGCGTGTTAGAAATGCGGATTCTCAGGCCCCACGCCAGACCTCCCAAATCAGTGTCACTTGATCTTAGCCAAAAGGCCGAGAAGCGATCCAAATCAATGTCTTCATTTTAACAAGATCCCCAGGATTGTGTGCTTGCCAGCACCACTGGCATAGGCTTCACACTCCCATCCCCAGCCTACTGATGTCCATACCTGATGCTCTGCTTTCTCCTGTTCCTGCAGACAAACAGCCGCTCCACTCATGCTCTGGATCCTAGCCCATCTGCCTACCTAAGTACTTTATCTTGCACCTGTCACCTCTCTCTTCTCCCAGATCATTTCCACTGGCTGTGATATCTCTCCCATAATTTTTTAAACCAATTTTTGTTTTGTATAGTTAAAATATACAACATGATGTTCTAAGATACATATGGCTAGTAAAATGGTTACTATAGTGAAGCAAATTAACATACCCATCATCTCACAGTTGCCCATTTTGTGTGTGTGGCCAGAGCAGCTATAATCTACTCATTTAGCAAAAATCCCAAATATAACATGCTATTATTAACTGTAGTCATGTTGTCCATTAGGTCTCTAGACTTGTTCATCCTAATATCTACTACTTTTTGTCCTCTGACCTACATTTCCCTGTTTCCTCCCCCCTACCCTTCACCTAACCACTGCTTTATTCTCTATCTTTGTATATTTGACTTTTTAAATATTTCACACAGTAAGGGACATCATGTAAAAATTTTCTTTCTGTTTCTGGCTTATTTTACTTAGCATAATGTCCTCCAGGTTCATCCATGTTGTGGCAAATGGCAGGACCTCCTCTTTTTTAAAGACTGAATTAAATATTCCATGCTATTCTATAGATCCTATATTCTCTCTATAATTCTATTATATTTAATACATATATCTGTGTTTTTCCATTCTTCTGTCAACAGACATTTAGATTGTTTCTCTATCTTGGTTATTGTGAATAATGCTGCAATGAGCATGAGAGTGCAGATATATTTACAAGGTGGCAAAATCATTTCTTTTGGATGTTTACCCAGAAAAGAGATTGCTGGGTCATGTGACAATTCTACTTTTAATTTATTTAGAAGCCTCCCTACTGTTTTACATAATGACTGCACCAATCTTCATTCCCACCAACAGTATGCAAGGGTTCTCTTTTCTCCACATCCTTGCCAATACTTGTTAGCTCTTTTTAATAATGGCCAGCCTAATGGGTGTGAGATGGTATCTCATAGTAGCTTTGACTTGTGTTTCCGCAATGATTAGTGATATTGAGCATCTTTTCATATACCTCTTGGACATTTTTATGTTTTCTTTGGAGAAATGTCTATTTAGGTCCCTTTGCCTATTTTAAAAATCAGGTTATATGTTTTCTTGCTATTGAGTTGTATGAGTTCTTTATAAATTTTGAATATTAATCCTTTATCAGACATCGGGTTTGCCAATATTTTTTTCCAGTCCATGATTTGCCTTTTCATTTTGTTGATTGTTTCCTTTGCTGTGCAGAAGCTTTTTAGTGATGTAGTCCCATTTATTTATTTTTGCTTTTGTAGCCTGAGCTTTTGGTGTGATATCCAATCTCATCCTTTAAAACAAACAAAACCCCAATCCACTTTCCAGACCTCTGTCTTCTTCACATATTGGCCCATTTTTTTCTGCTCTTCATGTCTAGGAAAACTTGAAAGACTTGTCTATCTCTCCTTGTGTCCCCTTTCTCTCCTCCCTTTCTCTCTCACTAATCCACTGATACTGCTCTTGTTAAAGTCACTGATGACCTCCAAGTGTTAAGTCCAGTGGCCAGTTATCTGTCTTCATATCTCACTTTTACCTCTCAGCAACATCTCTTACCTCTCTCTTCTCTTTGGCTGCCAGGATACCCTACTGCCATGATCTTCTTCCTCTCTTACTGACAACCCCTCCCAATCTCCTTCCATGGTTCCTCCTCATCTCCTGTTTCTGGATAGGCTGGAGTCCCAGCGTATAGTGCTTTTCTCCCTCTACAGTTCCATGGCTTTCAGTCTCCTCTATAATTGGATATACCCCAAGTGTTTATATCTAGACCAGAACTCCAGAGTCACACGTCAAGCTGCTTCACTTGAGTGTCTAACAGGCATATTAAATTTAGGGCGTTCAAAACCAAAGTCTTAATTTTCTCCCCGAACCCATTCCTTACCCAGTACTCCCTACGTGGGCAAATGCATATATGAGCAAAAGTCCCTTTCTTATAGTTGCTCAAGTCACAACCTTGGTGTAATCCATGAATTCTGTTTCTCTTCCATCTCTCAGCTGTTACTAAATTTTGTTCTACTTTCAAAATATATCTAGAATCTAGATATCAATTCCTCATGCCCCCACTTCAGTGATCCGCTCCTCAGCCTGAGTCATCATCACTCTCTTCTGAGACGATTGCAGTGGCTGTAAGACTCAGCTCCCTGCTTTCCCCTGTGCCCCCAACAGTCTCTTCTCTGCACAACAGCCACCCTAACCCCCTTTCACTCAGAATAAAACCCGAAGTCCTTGCCATGCAGCAGTTCAAGGCCCCATGTAAACTGCCCTCTGCTCTCCACTGTACCATTCTCTCTCTCCGATCTGATCTTTTATGCTCAACTACCTTGCTCCCTGTACTCCAGCCATGCTGGCCTCTCCTTGCTATTTCTTGATCTTGGCAAACAAACACACAAATGCTGCCTCAGGGTGGCACTTGCTCTTCCCGCTGACAGGCAGTAGAACATAGTGGTAGTGGTTAAGAGCAAGACTCTTTGGAGCCAGACCCTCTGGGGTTCACTTTTCAGCTCTGCTCTTCACTAGCTGTGTGATTTTGAACAAGTTACTTAGCCTTTCTGAGCCTCAGTTTTCCCATCTATAAAATGGGGATAATAAATATACCTATATACAGTCCTTAAGAGAACTGAATGAAATTATGAGAAGCAGTTGGAATAGTCACTGGCACAGGAGTAAATGCTGTGCAACTGTTAACCATTATTATTACCAGAGGTGTCCAAATAATGCTTTCATTTCATTCAGATCTCTGCTCAAATATCCGCTGGTTGAAGACTTCTTTGAATACCTTCCCTCCCCCTCCATTATTCTCTGTCATCTTAACCTGCTTCATTTTTCTTCTTACCACGGATCAATATCTAAGCATATGCTTGTTATAAGATGGATAATAAACATATGTAGACAGATTTGTCTATTATCTGTCCACCAACAAGAATGTGGGTTCCACTGAGACAATGCTTACAGTCCTGGTGTATGGTGGGTACCAAATATATGTTTATTGAGTGAATTTCTGACCAGTAACGTTTCCTTCTTCAGTAATTGATAAATGTAATTAATGACATAAAATCTTGAATCTGTCAAAAATCTTGTTTGTACTCGAGGACTCCCAAATTTAAATTCAAGAACTAATACATGGAGAAAAAAATTTAGGATACATACACGGAAGATGTGTGTATATATGCATGTATACACATACACACATATCAATGTATGGAAGCCAGCTATTCTTTCTTGGGAAAGACGTTTTTCTCCTGTATCTGAAAGTATGTCCTTCTTTTTATAGTGTTAGAATATTCTTTCTTTAATTAAATGCTCTAGATAGTAGATGACAGTTTTAAAAATTTCCCTAGTATCCCTATTTTTATTACTGTTTTAACATATCCCTATTACACAGTACTTATTTTTAATTTTTAAAAAATTTATATAAAACGTTGTCAACCTTATGGTGCTTTTCAAAATTAAAAAAAATTACTAGTCTGTGAAATCCAAAAGTCTAAGCACTGCTTAAAACACAAATGTGGATAACATATCCACATTTTATTGATATAAGGTTCTAATTCCAGCCAGAACCTGGGAAGTTGTGTTATTAGTCAAAAAACTTTGATGGCACTTTGTTCATTGTATCTTTCCTGTTATATATAAAAAAAGGAGGCTTGTAATATTTTTTAAATAGAAGAAGAAATACGGGCTTTGTGTTAGTCTCTTCTCACACTAATATAAAGAACTGCCCAAGACTGGGTAATTTATAAAGAAAAGAGGTTTGATTGACTCATGGTTCTGCATGGCTAGGGAGGCCTTAGGAAACTTACAACCATGGTGGAAGGCAACTCTTCACAGGGCAGCAGGAGAGAGAATGAGTGCCAGCAGGGGAAATGCCAGACACTTATAAAACCATCAGATCTCGTGAGAACTCACTCACTATCATGAGAACAGCATGGAGGAAACTGCCCCCATGATTCAGTTACCTCCACTTGGTCCTACCCTTGACGTGTGGGGATTATTACAATTCAAGGTGAGATTTGGATAGAGACACAGAGCCAAACCATATCAGGCTTCAGTTAGTAGTCCCTATGAGAATATTGCAAATGTGACTTAAACATGAAAACAGAATTGAGCAAAGCCTTTCACATAATCCTACACTTGGTTCAAGTTGAAGTCCTGGTTTAAATTGTTTTAAGACCTATTGAAGTGTTAACTGTCCTTTCAAAGGGGAAAAGAGACCTCCATTCCCTGTTTGTCAAGTATTGTACTTTTTAGTTTTATTTTGTTCTAATAACAGAAGAAGAATTGGTAACATTTGCTGAATACGTATGTATCTGTTATCACATTAATATCTTTATTATCTCATTTAATTCTTACAACAAGTCTATAAAATGGAAATTATTATCAAACGTTGTTAATAGAAGGAAATGCAAGTTTAGGGAGAGTGAAAGAATTCATTTAAAAAGATACCATTTGTTAGATGGTAGGGCTGGGATGAGCTCCCAGAGCTGACTCTACCCTCCATCTGAATCAAATGTGTATTTCTTGAATTGGCACACACTTAGTCATGACAAGTACTCAAAAGATAAAATGTATTGACTGAATAAAATTTAGCTTTGTATTTGTTTTTTCTGTCAGTTGTGTTCTTGTTTTGCTCAAAAGGCCAAATTTTCATTTAATAATAATTATGTGAATTTATACTCATGATGAAAATCAACCTTATATTTTTAATCTATAATATAGGTTGGATTGTAGCCTGGAATGACTGACAACTGTTATTATACAAATAGCGCATGCTGGCAAAATGGCAGCAATTTTTGTGATCTGTAATTAGGATATTATTGTTGTCTTTATATCTGCAAATGATAAGTAGCAATATATTAGAAAGTAATTGACATAATGAGTTGGGAAAAAATAGAAACACTCTCATTTATGATTCATTTAAAATTTGTTTTAAAATTATAGAGTAAAATATTCCATTCATTTGATTTTATTTGTGCTGTGCTTAAAATATTAAAAACCAGATTTCCAAGTAGGCATGATATATGAAGCCTCAGGACTGATCATCTTTCACCCCATCAACATTTTCTTTTTTTTCTTTTTGAGATGGAGTCTCCCTCTGTCGTCCAGGCTGGAGTACAATAGCACGATCTAGGCTCACTGCAACCTCTGTCTCCCAGGTTCAAGTGATTCTCCTGCCTCAGCCTCCCAAGCAGCTGGGATCACAGGTGCACGCCACCACACCTGGCTAATTTTTGCATTTGTAGTAGAGATGGGGTTTCACCATGTTGGCCAGGCTGATCTTGAACTCCTGACCTCAAGTGATCCACCTGCCTTGGGCTCCTAAAGTGCTGGGATTATAGGCATGAGCCACTGCGCCCAGCCCCCATCAACATTTTCTTTTGGGAACACTGTGTAATGGGTTTTTGTCAAGTCTACCGGAAGTAAGACATCAATATTTAGAAGTGATAAGAATTAACAGCATACTTTTATTGAGTTAAAGCTTTTCTCATCTCAGCTTTTTCATCCAGGAGGCATGCTATTCAAATCTTGAGTGTACTCATTGATTGTTTTTCTTTTATTAGGAAGTCCATATTACATAATATGATATTACATGAACATATAGTACAAATTATATCTGTTGACTAATAGGTACCATCAACGTCAATGACTATGTTATTTTTCACCTTTAATTTTGTTCTTTTTTTCTCTTTAATACATTTACAAGTTCTGCAAATGCTTTCTGTTGCTTTGTCATGTTATTATCAATTTCTTTGCAAGTGTAATGTTTGGTATTTCCAACTAGATATGAAAACTATGTACATTAGGAATGAACTCTTTCCTTGTTTTATGAACCTTTATACCTTCTTACAATGCTGTCCACATAGTAGGCGGTCACAGTATATACACTGTATATTACTAAAAGTGTATATATTCAGAGTTGGTATCACTAGTGGAAACTCTAGAAGCTATTTTAGGATGTTGTGTTTTCTGATGATGAATATTCAAATGAAGGTAGGAATAGAGAGAACCATATGCATTGACTTATTTTTGGTACCTCCCCAAACTAGGTCAGAATAGAGACCTCAAAATTCATTGGCTAAACTGCTTCACTCTTTCCTGTTTAGTCATATTTACAATGGCAGTTTTTGATCTTCATAGAACTTTGTGTGCATCTGCCTACAGGTTGTTTCTCTTCTGTTGGCTTCATTAGCTTCTTTGGGAATGTGGTCACTGCTATAAGAGGGCCTCGTGTTAGGTTCTGTGGTATAGAGGGCATTGCCAGTCACAGACCAATTTAGCTAGCTTCATGGACCTCTGCAGATCTTCTCAGATCCTTAAACTTCTTTGTTGCTAGTGATAATTAACTGAGAGATAATATTAATATTTTAGATATCCTCTGACAGTCAATCTTCTTTAATGACTATAGTTTATCAATTTAATCCTTTAAGTACGTGTCACTGGGAGCCCAAGTAATACTGGCTGAAACAAAAGAGAGGGTGGTTTTTCTCTATTGTAAGGGAAGTATAGAGATACACAGTTCTAGGCTCGCTTGGCAGTTCCCCGCTCACAAGGATCCCAAACTCCATCCTCCAGGGTACCTCATGGTTGCCATGTGGCCCCCACAGCCCCAGCTATCACATCTGCAGCCAGCCTGCAAGAATGAAGACTGGCCAAAGGCAAAAAAAACAAAAACAAAAACAAAAAAACTGTATTAACTGGGTCAGCTGTCTTTAAAGCTTTTTCTTAGGAGCTGTTATTCAGTGACATGTGCTTCATTTAGTTGCGAGAGAGAACGGTTAAATAATTGTTTTAGAAGGGTACATTGTCATCTTTTTTTTTTTTTCTTTTTTTGAGACAGAGTCTCATTCTATCGCCTAGGCTAGAGTGCAATGGTGCGATCTTGGCTCACTGCAACCTCTGCCTCCTGGGATTAAGCGATCCTCCTGCCTCAGCCTCCTGAGTAGCTGGGATTACAAGTGCCTGCCACCACACTCAGCTAATTTTTCTATTTTTAGTAGAGACAGGGTTTCACCATGTTGGTCAGGCTGGTCTCGAACTCCTGACCTCAGGAGTGATCTACCCTCCTCGGCCTCCCAAAGTGCTGGGATTACAGGCATGAGCCACCACGCCTGGCCCACGTTGTCATCTTAATTAAAATTGGATTTTATTACTAAGGAGAAAGGGCTGAATGTGTATTAAATGGGCATCTAGAACTTCTGCCATACCTTGATATTTAACAGATTTTATTTTTAGAGATGGGCTCTCACTCTGTCAGCCAGGCTCAAGGGCAGTGGCACAATCTCAGCTCGCTGAAACCTCCGCTCACTGCAACCTCCGCCTCCCAGGCTCAAACTCTCCTCCCACCTCAGCCTCCTGAGTAACTGGGACTACAGGCTTAACCTATTTTAAGATTTGTCCTTTAAAAAAAAGATTTGTCCTTTTCCCCAAGTAAGCCACGGATGTGTGCTTTATATGGCTTTGTTTCTGTGGTCAACATACGTAGACATCCAGCCAAGATTTAATTTTCTTCTTCTGATGTGATTATTTCAATTTTTTAAAAGATTTGGTGAATTACATTAAATAAATATTTATTAAGCTCCTCTCATCATCAGGATACTGTGCTAGGTAGGGGTTCTCAGCTTTGGTGCTATTGGCATTTGGGGCTGGATAATTCTTTGTTGTGAGGGGCTGTCCTGTGCATTAGGATGTTTAGCAGCCTCTCTAGCCTCCATTCTCTAATTGCCAGTAGCAACCCCCAGTTGTGGTCACCAAATTTGTCTCCATATATTGTCACATCCCCAGTGGGGATGAAATCACCCCCAGAGGACCATGGTGCTAGAAGATAGCCCCACATTTATTTGAATTGCCTGTTTGAGTTCCTGTGAAAGTGTATCACGGTAGATTAAGCGTTGCTTCAAGTGTTGCTCACTGTTGCTGTTATGAGTAAAGTTAGTACTGGTGGAATTTTGACGTGTGCTGGACACCATGATGCAAACTGTCCACGTATCACCTCATTTAATCCTCATAGCACAACACTGAGTTAAAACAGGCTTGTGTTAGGAGAAGATACTAACAGGATTAAGTAGTATTATAATCCACCTTTACAGAGGAGAAAAATTGAGGCTTAGAGATTATTTTAGCTGAGATTTCCCTGAGAGCAAGCCTGAGACATAGTCTGGAGGGTGAGTGGTTGGTTGGGAGGTTATTTCAGGAAGCAGAACAATGGAGAGGGGAGAATGAAACAGGGAAGGAAGAGAAGCCAATACAGGAGTTGATGTTGGGTTGAGAGCTACCTCAGGGGCCACCCAGGGCACTGTATATCTGAGGACTCTGAGGAACAGTGAACAATGCATCTCAGAATTACTTTTCTCTCCCACTCCCTATGGGGGTTGCGGGGGAGGAAGCTGGAACTTCTCCACCGACTCCCATCTTCCCCAGGGCATTAACCTCCTTTTCCTTTACTGATAAGAGTAGCGACCAGTATACACAAAGATCCAGCTTTTGAGGACTTTATAGTCTTGAGGAGAAAGCAATAAGTTAGTAAGCAACATAGTATCAGATAGCAATGCATGCTCTGAGAAGACAGAGCGAAGGTTGTGTGACAGGAGTGCTTGGGGAACTGTTTAGATGGGGTGGACAGGATGAGGGATGAGCTGAGACCCCAATGGCAAGGAGAAGCCAGTCATATGAAGATCTAGGGTAAAGACATTCTAGGCAGAAGAACTGCATGGTGCAAAGGCCCCAAGGCAGGAACACATTTTATTTGAGGAATAATTAGGCTAGTGGGATAGAAGGCTGAGAGGAAGGGGATGTGTGGTGGAGGCTTGGGCCGAAAGATTGGGAAGGCACAGTCAGGTATTGGGTAAGAAACTGATATTTTATTGTGGGTACTTCTTGCTACACTGGAGGGTTTTAAGCAGAGTTCAAGTGATCTACTTAGGATATTTTATTTTATTTTATTTTAAGACAGAGTTTCACTCTTGTCACCCAGGCTGGAGTGCCGTGGCACGATCTTGGCTCACTGCAACCTCGGGCTCCCGGGTCAAGTGATTCTCCTGCCTTAGCCTCCCAAGTATCTGGGATTACAGGCGTGCGCCACCACACCAGCTAATTTTGTACTTTTACAACATGGTTTCACCATGTTGGCCAGGCTGGTCTCGAACTCCTGACCTCAGGTGATCCACCTGCCTCGGCCTCCCAAAGTGCTGGGGTTACAGGTGTGTGTGCCACTGTGCATGGGCAACTTACAATTTTAAAAAGAACACTCTGGCTGCTGTGGAGACAGGAGTGTGGCAGGCGAAGAGGGGAAGCCAGGAATCAGTTAGGAAGGAGGCTATCATATGGTTCTCACAGGGCCAGCTACATAGTTTGTGGGGCCTCTTGTTCAAAAAGCACAGGGAAGAGAGTACCATTAAAGGTACTAAACTATAAAACTTTTTGTTTCACAGTCCATCAGCTTGTCATGGTGTATTTCTGTTTGTTTTGTTGTTTAATGTCATTCTAAGTAAAGAAAAATTAAAGCTTAAAAATATTAATATGAATTTTACTATTCATCTGCATATTGTGCAATGCTGGTTTTAAATGCAAATATAAGAACACTTTTAGGGATAAAAGACTTTTAAAAATAAACAAAAATCAATAAATAAAACATTTAGCTCATATCCAGAATCACTGAAATTACCCAACTCATATTTCATAGTTTATACATCATATGTACTTTATTCTTACCAGAACTGTAGAAATGCAGCACAAAACAAGTACAACTGTTTTATTTCACTTTTCGTTTCATGCCCATTCTACCAACACTCTCTCCCCTCAGCTTCCTAATAGATAAGAGATGGGCAAGGAAAAGGAGGAGCTCTGGTTTGCCCTATGGTTCCCTTTCCTTTTCTTGTCATTTTCAGCATAGGTGGTAGGTTAACACAGGGAAGTAACACAAACAAGAGAGGATACTATAGGGTTTCTTGGTCACTGAGGTTTCTCAGAACACCATTGCCTTTTTTCTGTGCTCAAAGTCAATTCTGGTTCGAAAGGCCCGCCAGCCCTGTGAGCAGTTCTTTCTTGCTGAGTTGTGGACGTGACACTCTTATTTCATACTTGCTTCCAGGCTCACTAAGCTCCCAGGCATTGTGATCAACTAAAATCCTGTGCTCATGGAACATCGTGAACACCATACCCACATGGGGTCGTGAGGAACCACAGACACACATGGCACATGTCTCCTCTGCTCATGCACATGCATCATTGACCCATCAGATTTCACTTACCTAAGGTCAAAGATTATTAAGATTTTCAGGATGGTGACAGCAGAACATCACACTAAGTCTGGGTCCTGAGTGAAGGGCCCTGAACCACTGCATAGGCCACACACCCATGAGGCCAGGCCTAGAACCTGGTGAGAGAAGACAGGATAGCAACTTGACTGGGACAAGTAGAGAAAAACAAAGTGTTGAGTAAGTTTTGGGTTTAGATGGTATTCTCAAGACTTGTGGATTGGATCTGCTTTTGGATAGAAACAAAATAGAAATCGAGGATGACTCACTTCTAGGCTTATTACTTAGGAAGATGGAAAAGACTATAGGAGAAATAATTTTTGAAGTGAGGGAAATACAGAGTTGTGAAGTTTGAATTCACCTCGGTTTAAGAACTAAGGAGCTACAGAGCCAGGATTTCAGCCCAGGCAGCCTGACTTCAGAGTCAGTACCTTTAACCACTGCACTGCACTGTTCTGTCATGCAGGAGCCACGCTGATGGGTGCCTGGTGATTGTTGGGATAGTACTGTATCTTACTGTTCTCTCACCTCTCTGGACAGTCCTACCGACTGTGTGCAGTGAGCTTCCGTGCAGAGGCATGCTTGCATTTAAACACAGTTTTATATTTAAACCTAGTTAACAAAATATTCCTTTAACTTGCAAGCTTCTCCTTTGCAACTCAATTATATTTGCTTTTATAGAAAGGATATCTTTATACAGCTTTGCTCATTCACATGAAAAGGAAAGTGTTTTCATTTGGAGGATGTGGAGTCAAAAAATCTGAAGTTGAGTTTGGTATCTCTCAATTGCTAGCTGTGTGTCCTTGGGCTAATGAATTGCTTTGATCTTTGGTTTCTTCATCTATAAAGTGCAGATGATTTTGTGTGGGTGTATGTGTTTATATGTGTGTGTGCATATATACATGTGCATATATTTACATATATGCACATACTTGCCCTCACCGTATACAGGGCTGTTGTGAAGATTAAAAGAGATTATAGAGGAAATTGACCAATTTTCAACAAGGCTTGAGTTGGATACCCACTGGCAGTCACTCCCTATTTCCCTTTACCCTCAACCTGTGGTAACCACTAATCTACTGTCTGTCTCTATAGATTTGCCTATTCTGGACATCTCATATAAGTGGTATCATACAATATATGCCCTTTGGTGTCTGGCTTCTTTCACTGAGGATAATGTTTTCAAGGTTTATTCATATAGGAGCGTGTATCAGTGATACATTCTATTTTATGGCTGAATAACACATGAATATGCCACATTTTGTTGATCCATTCATCAGTTGATGGATATTTGGGTTCTTTCCACTTTTTGGCTATTATAAATAATGCTGCTATGAACATTTGTGAACACACTTTTGTGTGTACATATGTTATTTGTTCTGTTGAGTGTATTCCTAGGAGTAGAATTGCTGGGTTATTTGGCGACTCTATGTTAACTTTTTGAGGAACTGCCAGGCTGTTTTCCAAAAGTGTCTGTATCATTTTGCATTCCTGCTGGCAGTGTATAAGGGTTCTAATTTCTCTGCATCCTCACCAACACGTGTTATTATTGTCTTTTTTATTATAACTATTCTAGACTGGGAAGTGGTATCTCATTATGGTTTTGATTTATATTTCCTTGATGGCTGATCCCGTAAAAATCCTTTCATGTGCTTATCAGCCATTTGTATTTACTCTTTGGGAAATGTCTATGCAGATTCTTTGCCCATTAAAAAATCTGGGTTCTCTTTTTTTAAATTGTCAAATTGTAAGAGTTCTTTATATATTTTGATTACTAGACCTTATCAGATATAGAATTTGCAAATATTTTCTCCCATTCTGTGGGAGAATTTTTTCACTTTCTTGGTCATGTCTTTTGAAGCACAAAAGTTTTAAAATTTGATGATGGCCAGTTTCTTTCTTTCTTTCTCTCTCCTTTCCTATCCTGTCCTATCCTTTCCTTTCCTTTCCTTCTCTTTTCTTTTTCTGAGACAGAGTCTTACTCTGTCACCCAGGCTGGAGTACAGTAGTGCATTCTCGGTCACTGTAACCTCCACCTTCCAGGTTCAAGAGATTCTGCTGCCTCAGCCTCCCAAGTAGCTGGGATTACAGGTGAGCACCACCATGCCCGGCTAATTTTGTGTTTTTAGTAGAGACAGGGTTTCTCCATGTTGGTCAGGCTGGTCTTGAATTCCGACCTCAGGTGATCCGCTCGCCTCGACCTCTCAAAGTGGTGGGATTATAGACGCAAGCCACCGTGCCTGGCCCACTTATTTTTCTTCTAAGTTTCTACTTCAAGCCCTGACATTTAGGTCTTCGATTCATCTTGAGTTAACTTTTGCACA
>NW_012116366.1:2048282-2054270 GCF_000951035.1 Colobus angolensis palliatus
AAAAAAAAAAAAAAAAAAAAATGGGATTGTCTTTTTATTTATTTAGATCTTTTTACATTTCTTTCAACAGTGTTTTGTAGTTTCTGGTTTATAGTCTTGCACTTCTTTTGTTAAATTTATTCCTAAATATTTATTCTTCTTGAAGATATTATAAATGGAATTATTTGCTTAATTTTATTTTAAGGTTGTTTATTGATAGTGTTTAGGAAAACAATTGATTTTTGTATTTGATCCTGCACCCTGCAAACTTGTTGAACCTGTTTACTAGTTCTAACAGGTTTTTGATGGAGTCCTCGGGATCATCTATATATAATACCATGTCACATGCAAATAGAGATGGTTTTACTTCTTCCTTTCTAATATGAATGCCTTTTATTTCTTTTTCTTGCCTAATTGCTCTGGCTGGAACTCCAGCAATTGATGAACAGAAGTGACAAGAGTAAACATTCTTGTCTTGTTACTGATTGTAGGGGAAAAATAATTTGTTCTTTCATAATCATGTTAGCTGTGGGTTTCTTGTAGATGCCTTTTATCAAGTTGAGAAAGCTTCTTTCTGTTAGTAGATTATTGAGTGATTTTTCTTATGAAAGCATGCTAGATTTTGTCAGGTGCTTTTTCTGCATCTATTAAGTCGGCCAGTTGGTTTGTTTTTCCTTTTTCTATTAATACGGTATATTACCTTGATTGGTTATCATATGTCAAAACTGGAATACTCTTCTGATACCTCCCCCCTACTTTTTTTCCAAAAAGGATAAGTGGTGATTTACTTTCTGAATGCTTATAAATATAAAATTTCTTGCAATCATCTTATGGATTATATTAAGCTTGTCTAACCCGTGGCCCAGGATAGTTTTGAATGCGGTCCAACACAAATTCATAAACTGTCTTAAAACATTATGAGGTTTTTTTGTTTTTGTTTGTTTGTTTGTTTTTGAGACAGATTCTCGTTCTGTCACCCAGGCTGGAGTACAGTGGCACGATCTCGGCTCACTGCAACCTCTGCTTCCCGGGTACCGGGTTCAAGTGATTCACCTGTCTCAGCCTCCTGAGTAGCTGGGACTACAGGCATGTGCCACAATGCCCAGCAATTTTTTTTTTTGTATTTTTAGTAGAGATGGGATTTAACCGTATTGGCCAGGCTGGTCTCGAACTCCTGACCTTATGTTCCGCCCACCTCGGCCAAAGTGCTGGGATTACTGGCATGAGCCACCATGCCTGGCCATGGGATTTTTTGTTTGTTTTGTTTTGTTTTTTTGTTTTTTCAGCTCCTTAGCTGTCAGTGGTGTTAGTGTATTTTATGTGTGGCCCAACACAATTTTTCTTCTTCCAATGTGGCCCAGGGAAGCCAAAAGGTTGGACACCCCTGGATTATATCTTGCCTGGACACAAGATTCTTGGAATGCAGTCCTTTTATCTTAAAAGTTTATGTACTTATTCTAGGTTCCAGTGTGGTATATGAAAGGTCCAATGCCAGTCTGATTATTTTACTTTTATAAGTAAATATCCTGTTCTTGCTGTCTTGAAGCCTAAAAGACTTGTTCTTTCTAGTTGGAGTTTAAAACTTCACCATAAAAATGTCAAGAATGTGTCTTTTATTTCCCTTATAACTGCCTGGCATTTGGTGAGCTCCTTTGATCTGAAAAACTCAGTTCTTTCTTCACTTCAGAGTTTTCCTATTTGATTATTGCTTCTGCCCTTTTCTCTCTTTCTGGAAATGCTATTTGCTTATTAGGCCTCCTGAATCTGTCCTGTATGCCTGTTATATTTTCACTATTGATTGACATTTCTTCATTATTTTTGCTTTGTGATATGATAATTCCTTTGCTTCATATTCCAGTTTACTAGTTTGGTTTTTAATACCAGCCATTCATTTTACATCCTTTTGGAACTTAAGCCTTAGAGTTCGTGTTTCTCATAGGCACCTTCTCCTTGAGTTTTTGTAGTTATTCCCCTTGTGTATCCCCTTAAACCTTCTTACTGCATTTTTATTGTTTCTTCCATTAATTTGGCTTTTGTAAAAGTTGCCGATCTCTCCATTCTGGTTTCCCTCCTTTGAACTGCTAAGTCCCTTAAATGTCTACAAAGTTTGCTTTCTTAGGTCAGGGAATGTGTATTCTCAAGCACCTGCACAGGCGTGGTGAGTAAAGTCTGTGAGGCCATGGTGGATCTTGCCAGTAACCCATGGGAGCTGGTCTAAAAAATTCTGAGACAGCATCTGGGACTGGAGAGGGAACAACCAGAGAAAGCAGTCAGCATCTGAGATGATGCCCAGAGAAGCAGATAGACCATCTGCAAGGAAGAGAAGGCTTGGTTTCTTATAGGTTGACCTACTGTTTTCTTTGCATATCCTCTTATGATACCAGTTATACATTCTCCTCTCCTCACCTACTCCTATTATACATCTACCCTTCACTTCTTTGAGATGGCTTGAGTTGATCTGTCTTCCCAGATGAGGCAGCAGTCACATCCTGTTGCTGTGGGTATTTTCAGCTCTTCCACAGAGGGCCCAGATGGTGAAGATGCATCTCTTCAGCCTTCTTTCTATAGTGACTTAGATTTACCTTCCCAAGTATCTCCTTTTTACCAATGTCTTCCAAATATTGTCATCCCTTTATAAATCCCTTTTCTGAAATTCTCCTCCCCTCTACCCCTCTGAAGTTCAACTCTCTTCTCGGAACCTTTAGTCTACACAGATTTACCAAAATGTCTTGCATAATTGGGTCAGGATATTCATCTGCAGCTGGTTTTGCACTTTTCACGTGATAGAAGCTTTGGTTTAGGGTTAATGTATATCGATAATTATGAATAATGTACTTATCAAACATAAACTCCTTTTTTGAGTGTATATATTTCCTGAATATTTATGGCCATGTTCTCTTTAATAATTCCTGTATTTATCATTCTAATTTACTTCTATTGTCTAGTCCAAGAATCATAAACTAGCGGTTGCTTGTTGAATTCTGCCTAGCACTGATGCATTCTGTTGAGAAGGAATAAAGTTTTTGCATTATTTTAATGTAAGCTTGCTTTTTGATGGGGCATGCACACTGCCTCCTCACCCTCTTCTTATACCTGAAACTTTCCACATTTTTATTAATTCCCCTGTCCTTGAAGACATTTGGGTTTTAAGTTTGGGGCTTTGGGCTCAGTATATCATTGTAATTTGTTTGCAAATAGTTTTCTTAAATATTCATAATGAATGACATTGTGCATTAGAGGCAGATACCATGAATCATAATTTAGATCTGTTATTTACCGCCATTGCTGGTTGTGCTTGGAAAACTACTTTGAATTATTCTCCTATCCAATTAAAATTTATTTTCAAGTCCTGTGATTCTAAAATGCTTTTATTTAGATTATGTTATCATGTGTTCTTATTTAATTAGGTTGCCTGTCACTTGGATAAAGGTCTAATTAGAAACGGTATCTCTATTGTGTTTGATTCAGAATGAATATATTAAAATGCACTTTAAAAATAAGATAATGTCCTCGATGCTTTGACAGACCTAAGACTCATGGTTTTCACAAATGATATCCTTTATTTACGCCAGGTGCCTATTAGTATTTTGTAAACTCTCCATCACATTGGTGTCTCTTTTTTTGTTTCCCAGAAACAGGTGTACTGACCCATTTTCACTTTAGCTCAATCTAATCCTCTTTGTGATTTTTTTCCATAATTGTAGAGTAAATAAAATTCACCTACTCACTCCAAAATGTAATTTAGAAATGCAAACTAAATGTTCTCCTGTAGGGGGTGCAATCTGTTTTAAACTCTCAATATGTGTAATAAAAGCTGTAAACCATAGAGGGAACTTTCGTGGGCTCTATCCGTGTTGTTCGGGGCAGGCTTTTTGAGTGATCTGAAAACTTCGTAAATTTGATGGTAGTCAATGTTTTTCTCAAGTTAGAGAATTTACATAATATTAGGATGAATGCAGTGCTTTTTTTTGTTATGATTCAGGGGCATTGTATTAGAGTTCTCTAGAGAAGCAGACCCAATTGTGTGTGTATATATGTATGCATGTGCCTGTATATATATGTATATATGTAGAGGGAGAGTATATGTGTCTGTATATATGTATATATAGATATCTATATAGAGATATATATGGGTATATATGCCTATATCTCAAGTTATTATATGTATATATGTGTATATATACATGTGTATGTGTGTGTGTTTGTAGAGAGAAAGAGAATGTAAGGAAATGGCTCATGCGATTATGATGGTGGACAAGTTGGAATTTGTAGGCAAGGCTGGCGGGCTAGAAATTCAAATAAGAGTTGGTATTGTAGTCTTGATTCTGAAGCCTGGAAATGGGTAGAACTTCTACATTGTAGTCTGGAGGCAGAATTTCCTCTCTCAGAAACCTCAGTCTTTGCTCCTTACATTCTTCAATTTGTTGGGTGAAACCTACCCACATTATGGAGGGTAATTTGCTTTATTTAAATTCAACTGATTGTAAATGTTAATCATATCTACATAATACCTTTATAGCAACTTCTAGACTAAAATTTGACCAAACAATTAAGCACCATAGTCTAGCCAAGTTGACACATAAAATGTACCATCACAGGCATCTTGCATATGTTATTGTCAATGAGCCAAATTAAAGATAATGGTAGTTATCATTTTTACTAACTTGGATTCACTCTTTAGTGCAACTCTGTAGTAATAAAGATGTGAATTATACTGTAGCACTCCAAAATTGAGTGAATAGGACATGAAACATAAAAATCATAAACCATAATTCTTGTCAGTTTGGATTTTTCCCAGAACATTTTTTGGGTCAGTCTTCTGCAATGGTATTGTTCTAGTTTGTTCTTTGAAATTCAGCTTTCAAGTTCTGTGTATGCATTCAATATTGGGTAATTTTGAATGCATACTTAGAAGAGTGGCCAAAATGTAGATTACAGAGAGAAGGTCAAACAACTTGTCATCCTGTGCAATTTCTACAATCCTAAGCCTGTTACAACACAGAGTGTTCCAGGACCTCACACAGATCCGTGAAATGTATTCTCTGGGTTATGGTCTGCATGTGATTTGCTGTTCCTTGACGTCAAGCTTGCTTTTCATTTGACCCTCAAGATCCAGTCTGAGTCTTCTAATTACATTCACCCTCTATCTTTTTTTTTTTTGTCACCAAGTTTTTGTCTTCTGTAATTAAATTCACACTAAAAAAATCTTTTTAGTTATTTTCCCCCTGTATCCCTAAAGTGGTTCTTCCTCTTTCCCTCCTCTTTTCTTCCCTCTGTCTCTCTGATTTCTGAGTTTGATCCTGATGTGAATAACATACTACTCTTAGTCTTACATTTCTGATTTTTACTTTCTGTGGCAGACTTGCATCTATGTTTTTCTTTTTTCTTTTTAGAATCCTTAGCATAGTGAATGGAGGTTTGTTGTGTGGCTGTGGGAGCCAGGGGTGCAGGGTTGGGGATGCGGGTGTTTCTTTTTCATTGTTAGAGCTTGATCTCTACATGACTTTCCATTAGCTTAGAATCATGTGACTCCCAGGGTTGGGCAGGAAATTAGTTTTTGTCCAGAAGAGCAGGATACAACAAAAATTATTTTCTTAGCTCCGAAGTCCTCTTTGCTGCAGAAGCACAAATTGAAAGAGTGGCTTAATGATTCACTTAACTCATTAGATAGCCTGCTGATAAGAATTCGTTTAGATTTTGAACAAAAAAGGTAGATTTTTTTTTCAGGGCTCAGTATAGGTTTCAGTTATAGAGAAAAGTAAGAATAAAAATTGTCATATGTATACAATATTACATAATATTCTATGTCATAAGTTAAATGTTATGGGAGTAGGCATTTGTCACACTGTGTCCTCATACCCGACTGTGTAATTTTGTGTGTGTGTGCGTATATGTTCATTGAGGCAACTTGTAATATAAAGTTTATTGGATTTTACTTTGATTTCTTGTTTATTAAAGTATTGAGGAAATGACAAAAACAATTTTTTGCTTTTGCTTTTTTTTTTTTTT
>NW_012116366.1:2055477-2069314 GCF_000951035.1 Colobus angolensis palliatus
AGTACCCCAAGTTGAGAATTAGATCTCATCCTTTTTTAGAAAAATAAAATTCCTGGACTTCCAGTGTGGACTGAAATTGCTTTTATTATGTTACTTATATTACTTATATTGTTTATTACTTTAGTTAATGTATACAAACACATAATTTTTGTGCTTATAACTCTATACAAAGAAAACTAAAATAATAAATATAAACAGGATTACAAAACCATTATAATTCAAATGAACAGTGCTATAATTCACTTCCAGTATGTTTTAGTGGGATGAGTGACTCTGCTTTGCTGAAATAGTTGTTGATTTAGGGGATTATAGTAGAAAGATGTTGCCACAAGTCCAGTTGGATGGTTCATCAGTTTCTGTATTTGAATTTTGATAATACATATCTAACAAATATCTATTTGCATAAGTATTTTAAGTACCTGTGAGTATTGTTTATTCAAAATAATATTAATAATTTTCAGTCTCTAATTGGAAATTAGGCTCATTAAGTCTTTTTTTTAGTGAAACTCTGCCAGTGAGCAGTCTTGGAATAGCAGGTTAAAGATGTATCACTTGGTAACTCTTTAAAGCTCCATTGCTTGAAGGTAAAGTTAGCCTAATTGACATCTTCATTAAATAGGCATCTGACACAATTGCTGTTAGGCTCAGGAATAGAAAAATTCTTTTTTTGCATACTTATGACCATACTTATTTCCAATAAATTGATATGAGTTGGTACAGGCAAAGATGGTACTTGTCTCTTTCACTTCTCTGCTTATTTGGACCACAGGGCCTTCCTTCTGATTATACAGATTTCCCTGAAGTCAACTGATATAAACTCAGTTGTACGTACAAACTACTGCACAAAAATCTCATGAAGTATGCAGTTGCATGGGGTCATCTGAAAGACGCAGACTGTCTTTACATTTCTTTTTATCAATTATCATAAAAATTAAAACATGTTTTTTAAAACATCAAGAATTTGAAGACCTTTAATAATAGATTCATAAATTTTTGTTTAAGAAATACTGTTATAGAGTTTCCTGATGGCAAAAAATAAATAAATACTTTGGGCTCCAAAACCAAATTTCAATGTATTTAAACATGCAAATAGTTTTTCAATTCTAAAGATACTTAAAGTATAGCGTTACAGTGATATTTAAAGTATAGCATTACAATGATATTTAACTTATATGAAATATGCATTATATGTAAGTTTGATATGTGTTTTATTTTAAGAGAAAAACCTAACTGCTGTTAGCTCTTGCTCTGCTAATCCCATCTACTTGGCATCCTAATCTACTTAGTTTGATTTAAAGTATGATTGGGAAGTTCAGCTTTGGTGTCTTTTATATCCAGTCCTGGCTGTGGTTAGTGTTGTCAGTTCTGTGTTTGAGCATATTATTTTTATTTTATTTTACTTGGGAAACTATGATGTTCAAATCTTCATATATTACTGGTTATATTTAATTTTAATATTTCAATATTATAAGAAGTAATTTATTTACCAAACTCTAGACTCACCAGTGTTTCAAATATCTAAGTGATGTCTACCATTTATTTGTCTATGTATTGCACTATAGTGCAACTTTAAGGCTCATTATTTCATCTGTAATTGACCAGCAGGGTAAGACATAATCAGTGCTTGAAAGTGCAAATAGAGCAAACTTGTATGTTTCATGATGCCAAGAACTCTGCTTTCTTTCTCTCTCTCTCTCTTTTTTTTTTTTTTCTGACTTATTTCTAGCTAATTTATTTGGGGCAGGATTTCAACCAGGGGCTGATTGTAAGCTCCACTCACTGCCTGCCATAGTGCTTGGCACATAGTTAGGTGTTCACTGTAGATGAATGAAGGGATAAACAAATGAAGAATGAATGAATTTGGTATACTAGTACTGGTGATGGCGTGGTAGTGTTAGTTTTTTAGCAGAGGCAAATTTTGGATTTTTTAAAATCTGAAGCTGGAGACTTTTATCTCAGTGATCTTCATATGGCCCAAGCTTTTATTTATTTTTGGGGATGCAAAATCTTTCAGAAAATTTGCTAATTTCATTGCCTAATACACATAGGGTGAGCATGATCTTTGGATAATCAAGTGGATGGATTGCCTTTCACACTATAGAAAAGAATTGTCATAGATTATGTATCAAATTACACATAGAATTTCTGCTTTTCAATTTTAATTTGAGTTCACCTGTCATCCTGGGACCTCAGCTGTAATCTCCTTTTCCCTGCATGGCTGACTGAGAATGCATTTCCTTGTGCTTTACTAGGACTGGAAAAACCCAGTTATGATCATCTTAGTTAGTGGTCTGTCTTCCAGGCTTTATGATCTGCTTGCCAGCTCTCAGCATCAAAACAGGAGTTACCATATCCAACGAATACAAAGAAAATGGCTGAATTTCTGACACATAGCTTATTGAATGTGACCCAGGCAGCAAAGATGTGGTACAGAGGAGCTAATATGCATTCCTCATTAGTCACCTCACCCATGTGGTCAGCAGATTCCTTTTCTAAAGTAGCGTATAATCTGCAGCCGCACAGTAGCCAAACACAGTTGATAAATTACGTTTATTTCATTTTGACAAGAAGAGTAAATATATTCTTGTATAAAAATATTCAAAAAGTTTATGTAAAGAAGTAAATGTAAATCACCTGTAATCTCACTATCTGGAAATAAACTCATTTAAATAGAAGCTGCCACTTCTTTTTTTTTTTTTTTTAATGTCATGGCTGTTTTTTCTGCAACTTTTATTTAGGTTCAGGGGATACATGTACAGATTTGTTACATGGGTAAATTGCGTGTCACAGTTGTTTGGTGTAAACATTATTTCGTTGCTCAACTAATGAGCCTAGTACCTGATAGTTTTTCAATGATCATCCTCCTCCCACCCTCCACCCTCAAGTGGTCACTAGTGTCTGTCGTTCCCTTCTTTGTGTCCATGTATACTGTGTTTAGCTCCGATTTTTAAGAGAGAACATGTGGTATTTGGTTTTCTGTTTCTACATTAATTCGCTTAGGATAATGGCCTCCAGTTCTATCCATGTTGCTGCAAAGGACATTATTTCATTCTTTTTGTGGCTGTGTAGTATTCCATGGTGTATATCTACCACATTTTCTTTGTCCATTCCACCATTAATGGGCATCTAGATTCCATGTCTTTGCTCTTGTGGATAGTACTGTGATAAACATATACGTGCATGTGTCTTTATGGTAGAATGATTTATATTCCTTTGGGTATATATCCAGTAATGAGATTTCTGGGTCAAATGGTAGTTCTGTTTTAAGTTCTTTGAGAAATCTTCAAACTGCTTTCTAATGTATTCCCACCAGCAGTGTATAAGCATTCCCTTTTCTCTGCAACCTCTTCAGCATCTGTTATTTTTTGACTTTTTAATAGTAGCCATTCTGACTGGTATGAGGTGGTATCTCGTTGTGGTTTTGATATGCATTTCTCTAATGATTAGTGATGTTGAGCATTTTTTTTCATGTGCTGTTGGTTCGGTGTATGTGTTTATCTGAGAAGTATCTGTTCATGTTCTTTGCCCCCCACCCCACACCCCCTACTTTTTTTTGAGACAGGATCTCACTCTATTGCCCAGGCAGGCTGGAGTGCAGTGGCATGAACACTGATCACTATAGCTTCAACTTCCGGGGCTCAAGTGATCCTCCTGCCTCAGCCTCCCAAGTAGCTGAGACCACAGGTTCATGCCACCACACCCGGTTATTTTTTTTATTTTTATTTTTTTGTAGAGACAGGATCTCCCTGGTCTTGAACTCCTGGGTTCAAGCAGTTCTACCACCTCAGCCTCCTGAAGTGCTGGGATTACAGGCATGAGCACCCATGCCTAGCCATCTTTGCCCATTTTTTAATCAGGTTGTTTTGTTTTTGCTTGTTAATTTGTTTAAGTTCCTTATAGATTCTAGATATTAGAACTTTGTTGGATGCATAGTTTGCAAATATTTTCTTCCATTCCATAGGTTGTCTGTTTGCTGATAGTTTCTTTTGCTGTGCAGAAGCTCCTTAATTTAATTAGGTCCTACTTGTCAATTTTTGTTGCAATTGTTTTGGAGTCTTTGTCATGAAATCTTTGCTAGGGCCTATGTCTAGAATCTCATTTCCTAGGTTTTCTTCTAGGGTTTTTATAGTTTTCGGTTTTAGGTTTAAGTCTTTAATCCATCTTGCATTGATTTTTGTATGTGGTGAAAGAAAGGAGTCCAGTTTCAATCTTCTGCATACGGCTAGCCAGTTATCTCAGCACCACTTATTGAATACAGGGAGTCCTTTTCCCATTGCTTATTACTGTCAGCTTCGTCAAACATGAGATGGCTGAAGGTGTGTGGCTTTGCTTCTGGATTCTTTAATCTGTTTCATTGGTCTATGTGTCTGTTTTTGTACCAGTATAGTACAGTTTTGTTTACTGTAGCCTTGTAGTGTAGCTTGAAGTCAGGTAGTGTGATGTCTCTGGATTTGTTTTTTCTGTTTTTGTTGTTTGCTTAGGATTGTTTTGGCTATTCCAACTCTTTTTGGTTCCATATGAATTTTAGAAGAGTTTTTTCTAATTCTGTGAAAAATGTCATTGGTAGTTTGATAGGAATGGCATCAAATCTGCAAATTGCTTTGGACAGTATGGCCGTCTTAACAATATTGATTTTTCCTATCTATGAGCATGGAATGTTTTTCCATTTGTTTGTATCATATCGGATGTTTTTTCAACAGTGTTTTGTAATTCTTGTTGTAGAGATCTTTCACCTTTCTGGTTAGCTGTATTCCTAGGTATTTTATTCTTTTTGTGGCTACTATGAATGGAATTGCATTTTTGGTTTGGCTCTCAGCTTGGATGTTATTAATGCATAGAAATGCTCTGATTTTTATATATTTATTTTGTATCCTGAAACTTTGAAGTTGTTTATCAGATCTAGGAACCTTTGGGCAGAGACTATGGGGTTTTCTAGGTATAGAATTACATTGTCTGCTAAGAGAGAAAGTTTGACTTCTCTCCTCCTGTTTGGAATCCTTTTATTTCTTTTTCTTGCCTAATTGCTCTGACTAGGACTTCTAGTACTATGTTGAATAGGAATGGTGAGAGAGGGCATCCTTCTCTTATGCCAGTTTTCAAGGGGAATGCTTCCAGCTTTTGCCTATTGAGTATGATGTTGGCTGTGGGTTTGTTATAGATGGCTCTTATTATTTTGAAGTATATTCCTTTGATGCCTAATTTGTTGAGTGTCTTGGCTATTTTATCATAAGACCTTAAAAATACATTTCATTTATTACCCAAGTTGTACATATTTACTTTTAGAAAAATCAGAAGATACAGATTAAATCAAAAGAAAAATACCTATTATGATACCATCTTGTAGATAACTGCTATTGTGGTTTGGGCATATATTCTTCCAGACTTGTAACTGTGCAATAAATTGTGTAAATTTATAACAAGGTGTATAATTTCTTGTAAAACTGGAAGCATACTGTGCATAGTTAGGTGTAATCGTTTTTCTGACTCTATTTCCATGTCAGTAAATATATTTCCCTGTAATCATTACTAATGGCTGCAAGATATTCCATTGTATTTATATATAAAATAAATAAATGTATTTAATAAAGCTTATGCTGATGAAAATTAGGTCATTTAAAAATTGTCTTTATATGGAGTTTGTGCCAAAAAACACAAACATTGTACATTTATGTTTCACATTTCTGTGAGTCCAATCTGTCAGTCTTGTTATGGTTTCTGTATTTGGGATCAGGCTTAGGAATTCCTCCTTGATACAAATATTTTTAAATATTCAGCTCTGTTTTCATCTGTTTTTAACACTAAAGACTTTAGCCAATGTAGAATTTTTCTTAGGTGTATGAGCCAGGAATCTAACTTTAATTTTTTCTAAAAAACTTTGTTAAATAATTCATTCTCCTGCTAATGTAAGATGCTGGTTTTGTCATAAACAATAATCCATATAAATAATTGGGTCTGTCCCTAAACTTTTAAATTTAGTTCTATGATCTATTTCTGTGCCAGAATTATACTGTTTTGATTATTGAGGGTTTATAATATGCTTCAGTTGATGTCTGGTTGAGCAAAACCCCTCTTTTTCTCAGTTTTTTGGCTAGTCTAACAGCCGATCATCTTCCAGATATGTCTGAGAATAATTTGTCAAATTGTAGAAATTTTTGCAACTTGACATTTTATTGGAATTATGTTAAATGTGAAGATTAATTTAGGGAGAGTGACATATTTATAATATTTTCCCATCAAATAATATAAAATATGTCTCTATTGATTAACTTTTCTTTTTAGCTCCTAATCACATTTTTATTTTATTTATTTTTTTTGAGACAGAGTATCACTATGTCACCTAGGCTGGAACACAGTGGCGCAGTCTCAGCTCACTGCAACCTCGGCCTCCTGAGTTCAAGTGATTTTCATGCCTCAGTCTCCTGAGTAGCTGGGACTACATATGCACGCCACCACACCTGGCTAATTTTTGTATTTTTGGTAGAGATGGGGTTTCACCATGTTGGCCAGGGTAGTCTCAAACTCTTGGCCTCAAGTGATCCACCCGCCTTGGCCTTCCAAAGTGCTGGGACTACAAGCGGGAGCTACTGCACTGAGGCCTAATCACAGTTTTAGCTTGTCATATAGCTCTGCACATTCTTAAGTTTATTTTAAAATATCTTATTCTTTGTTTCTATTTTAATTGGAAGCTCTTTCTTACTTGCTCTGATGATTACTAGTACAAATATATGTGAATCTGATTATATTTATTTCATATCATACTTTTAAATCATTTATTTGTTCTAATATATATTTATTTTATTTCCTTGGGTTTTCCAGAGACAATCATTCCATTGTTTAGATCTCATTTTCCTTTCTTGACCCATTGTATAGATTCAAACCTAGTCTAGAGAAGTGCTGAAGAACTGTAGTGCTATCAGGGCTTCCTTTGCTTATTCCCAACTTCAGAGAGGCTTTAAGTCGTCACTGTCCAATAGAACTTTCTGTAATTACAGGAGTATTCTCCCAGTGTCTAATACTTGTGGCCACTAAGCACTTGAACTGTGGCGGATGATACTGAAAAAATTACTTTATTCAATTTTAAGTAAAATAATATTATATTGGACAGCACAGCTCTGGGTTTTTTGTTTGTTTGTTTGGAGACAGGGTCTTCCTCTGTCACCCAGGCTGGAGTGCAGTGGTGCAATCACAGCTCACTGTGGCCTCCACTTCCTGGGCTCAAGCAACTCTCCTACCTTAGCTTCCCAAGTAGCTAGGACCACAGGTGCACACCACCATCCCTGGCTGATTTTTTTGTATTTTTTTGGTATAGATGGGGTTTCACTGTGTTGCCCAGGCTGGTCTTGAATTCCTGAGCTCAGGTGATCCCCTGCCTTGGCTTCCCAAAGTGCTGAGGTTACAGGTGTGAGCCTGTATACCTGGCCAGGTTTTCATTATTAATTATATTATTTATTTCAGATGAATCTTTAACATGATAAAGTCAGCCTGGGGAAAAGATCATGGGTTGAAAAAATTTAAGAGTATTATGTAGATAATTGTCAAACACATGCCTTTAGCAGAATGTGAAAGGGAGTAGAGAATAGCATGATAACTGGATAGAGATGAGGGTTGAAAGAAAGTTTGCTTTTTGTCCGCGTTGTTAAGATTAAGTATGGCTCCACATCCACATCTTTATTTATCCTCCCCAAATATACCTTCTCGCTGTATTACCTTCTGGTAATATTGCTACCATTATGCTACTCCAAAACCTTGTTATCACTTTTTGAGTTCTCTTTCTCCCTTGTCCCCTAATGATGCAAACTCTCCCTCATTCTACCCCCATTCCCACAACCTATATCTCACCCAGTTTTCAAGTTCCTTCACAAGTGTACCTCCTGCATGAAAAAACTTGTTCTTCATCTCCTCAATGAAAAGTAGTTTTGTTCTTCATTAAAGGTAGAATTAGTGTCCTTTTTATACCACTTAGTCCTGCACATTGTCATCTTGCTATTTGTTAACATATCTATGAGATTGTACACTCTGAGAATCTCATCCTTGACTCCTTGACTGACCTGTCTATATATGCTGGTGTGCTGCATATATATTGCATACCTGTGCTCAGTAAATATTTCTTACATGAATCACAATTCAACTTGTATTAATCATTTATGTCTTGCATTCAATTGACAACTTCTGGAGAGCAGGGATCATACGTATTTATTTCTGTATCTTCTGTGTTATGGCATGATACTATACATTGAACAGTTGTTTGGTAATTATTTTAAAATTTTTATTCATAAAAATCGTGTTAGGATGTCTTAGGATTGCATTTTGCTTCATTTGGTGGAAATCCAATTAAAGTAATGTAACCAAACAGGAAGGTTTTTGTGTTTATTTTTTCACTTTCAAATAACAAGAAGCCTAGAGATAGTCTAGAGGTGGTATAGTGGTACTAGGTTCTCATCAGTGTCCCCAGTTTTTCTGTCCTTAACATGTAGCTTTTGTCCTTGAGATCACATGAGGCTTTTCCACCTCCAGGCATCCATATTTATGTTGTTTCTGTCCCTTTCTATTAGGAAAACAGTAGCTTTTCTGGAGGTCTCTGCAAATACACTTCTGCTCTTATCTCTTTAGTCAGAACTAGGGTCAAATGGGCATCTTCCAGGGAGTTTTGAAAGGTATTTTTAACTGGGTGCTTTCCATCCACGTTAAATTGGGATTTTTTTTTTTTTTTGTAAGGAAGAAAGAAATAAATCTTGGATGGGAAACCTAGAGTATATATCTTGGATATGGAATTTATACTCAAAGTCATTAGGATCTACAAGCGTGTGATATGGTACATGTGAAAATTTCAACAAATCAAGACAATTTTGTAATAAATTCCATATGCACAGCTGGACAGTTAGTGCTATCAAAGATTAGATAGAGGTAGATGAGCTCCCTGGAAGATGGAGTTGACTAGAAAATCTTCAATGTAAGAGGTGGGACTTCAGCAGACCCTTAAGAGATAGGTCAAATGTTAAACAGAGGCATTGAGTGCTTGTTTTGCCAGTGAGAAACAACATGCTTAAGCCACGTTTTTGAATCATTAGACCAGCTTAGCAAGAATTAATGCACTCATGTTATAGGGCAATAGAAAATAAGGTTGGGAAATAAGTTGAGACAACATAATGGAGGTCTTTGAATGCCACCATGAAGAGTTTGGGTTTGAGGTTGTTCAAGTCAGCAAATCTATTGCAGGTTTCTGAAAAGAGGAATAATATGAGGGAGTAGAATAGAAATAATATATATTACAGTTTAAAAGAATCATTCACAGACTAGTTCATTAGAATTAATTAATCACTAATGTTATATCTCCTACCCAGTAGTTAAGTTCATAGCACTTTTATTTATTTATTTATTTTTGAGATGGAGTCTTGCTTTATTGCCCAGGCTGGAGTGCAGTGAGGCAATCTTGGCTCACTGCAACCTCCGCCTACTGGGTTCAAGAGATTCTCCTGCCTCAGCCTCCCAAGTAGCTGGGATTACAGGTGCGTGCCACCACACCAAGCTAATTTGTATGTGTGTGTGTGTATATATGTATGCGTATATATATATATATGTGTGTATATGTGTATGTGTATATATATGTATGTGTGTGTGTGTGTGTGTGTGTGTGTATGTTTTTTTTTTTCTTTTTTTAGTAGAGAGAGGTTTTTGCCATGTTGGGCAGGCTAGTCTCAAACTCCTGTCCTCAGGTGCTCCACTCGTCTCAGCCTCCCAAAGTGCTGGGATTACAGGCGCGAGCCACCATGCCTGGCCAAGTTCATAACACTTTTGACCAAAGCAGTTGATCCTAATGGGTCCAATACCTAAAATAGATATTTGATATTGTCACATTTGAGGCCCTGAGTTATAGAATAGTGAAGCTCTAGAAATAAAATTTTCTGTTAAATTTATTTTTTATGTTACCAAGGAATTCTTTGCTTCTGTTATCATTGCAACATATTTTAAATATTGTGTCAGCATATTTTGTCATATTAATACACAACTGCAATCTTTCTTAATTAAAGCTTGCACTGAATAATTTATAAAATGATTAAAAACACTTGTGTGCTTTTGACTAAATGTGCTTTGTTGTCTGTTATTTTCTCAACCTAGAATGTTAATTTTATTGAAAAATACTAAATTTCAATGCACTTATGTTGACTGAATGTTTCATTTTCCTTTTTAAATCAATCTTAATAATTTTGTAGTTTCTTTTAAGTGAGGTGTGCTAGAGCATTTCCCAGATACAATTATGAATTTTTTAAAATGACAGATATTTATTCAAATGTAAATCTCATAAAATAGTAAAGATTTTTGTATTCTATTTTAATAATAATATCAATTATTTCTGATGGTTTGACATAGTTTGAGTAGAGAGACAGTCTGATTCAATTGAAACACATAAAATATGCTTGAAGTAATTTCCTACATAGTTATAAATGAATATCTGAAGCCTAAGTTACCTCATTTAGTATATGGAATATCAGAAATTTTCATTTCAGAACATCAAAATTAGTGCCTTGTGTCTTCAGACTCTCCTCCTTAATTACCGTAAGATCTTCCTTTTCAGGGTCTCATTAATATGAATTTGACTCTATGTAAAAATGCAGATGTAGAAATAATTTATTGCAGTTTCTCCTAATCAGTTAAAATTTTAGTATTCATTGTTGGGTACTTTTTGATGATTGTTCAGCCCTGTCCCACTGATGCTGGGTTTGGCCATAGGACTTGCTTTGGTCAATGGAATGAATGTTAGTGATGTGACATAAAGCCTTAAATATGCTTGCATGGTTTGGCTTCGGTTTTTTTCACTGGTCATTTGTTATGAGAAGAGCTTTCCTTGGGCAGCTGCTGCCCCTTCACCTTGGGTTCCAGAATTAGCATAGGTGAAGCAAACCTGAGCCCAACCCATAGCCTGAACCAAGCCACCCAACCAAGCCCAGCCTAGATCAGTCAAACTGCAGTCAACATACAGACTTGTGAGCATGAAAATAAGTGTTTGTTATTGTAAGTCACTGAATTTGAGATGCTTTATTATGTAGGATTATTGTCACAATAGCTGACTGATATGACCATTGCTATTTCAAAAAGCACATCTATATATTTTCATTAAGAAAAAGCAAAATTATAGATGGCTAACCTATCAGTTCTCTATTAATTGAAAAGTAATAACACTTTAAACACTAATTATAAAACACCAATTATTTGAGAGTTTTTCTGGGCTAGTGGCCATTACAAATTTTATTGAATAAATTTTATTTATTTTTTGAGACAGAGTCTCTGTTGCCCAGGCTGGAGTGCAGGGGCACAATCTTGGCTCACAGCAACCTCCGCTTCCCAGGTTCAAGTGATTCTCCTGCCTCAGCCTCCTGAGTAGGTGGGATTACAGGTGTGTACCATCACACCTGACTAATTTTTGTATTTTTTATTAAAGACAAGGTTTTCACCATGTTGGCCAGGCTGGTCTCGAACTCCTGACCTCAGATGATCCACTGGCCTCAGCCTCTCACAGTGCTGGGATTACAGACATGAGGCACCGCATCCCGCCGGAATAAAATTTTGAAATGGAACTTGAGGAATAAGTTGTTGAGGTACTTATTATTAGTTTTAAAATAAACCTGGCTGGTACTACAAGTAATCACAAAATGAAATGACATAGGAACCATGGCTAGCATTTGTTAAGGGCCTGGCCACACATGTGTTTGGCATTCTTCTCTTGTCTTTTCCTCACAGCAAATCTGTCCAATCTGTCAGGCAGTCAACACATATTTATTGAGCCTTTACCATATGGCAGGTATTGCAAAGTATGTATTACCCTATTTTTGTTGCATGAAGAAACTGAGGCTCAGAAAAGTTAAATGACTAGTTGAAGCCTCACAGCTAGGAAAGGGCTTGAGTTTTAGGATTTGAGCCAAGTCTGATTCCAAAAATCATGCTCTTACCATCATTGTGTTATTTGTGTTTGGGTGGAACTAGAAGAAAAATAGACTTACAAGCTGGGCGTGGTGACTCATGCCTGAAATCCCAGCACTTTGGGAGGCTGAGGCAGGTGGATCACTTGAGACCAGGAGTTCAAGAGCAGCCTGGTCAACACAGCAAAACCCCATCTCTACTAAAAATACAAAAATTAGCCAGTTGTGATGGCACATGCCTGTAGTCCCAGCTACTCGTGAGGCTGACGCATGAGCATTGCTTCAACCCAGGAGGCGAAGGTTGCAGTGAGCCAAGATTGGGCCACTGCACTGCAGCCTGGGTGACAGAGCGAGACTCTGTCTCAAAAAAAAAAAAAAAAAAAAAATTACAAACTGATTTCCCTAACATTTTTTGGTGTGCTATCTCTAGTCATTTGCTACATAACACGGATGTCACCCGGAATCACTTTACCATTCAGAAATGTACATATAAATTAGCTCAGACCCAAACTGCTGTTTCATAGCATGTGAACGTCTGAAGCTGTCCGTACAATTTCTACTAATTCCAAGGCCTTACAGTCATGTGGTCCCCTTCATGTGTCCTTGGAGGCCACCTTGATTTGCCATGTCAATCTGAGTGTAAAGCTCCACCCTTTCCAGTTTCTACCAGACATACCTTTACCAAGCATTTTCTGAGTTTTGGTGAGGACCTCCATGCAAAGCACGAGATCTTCTACTATACTTTCCCTCTCAACGTTGCCCCTTGATTGCAACACCCTGCCCCTTTTCATATTCTTTACTCTCCATTTTGCAGAATAGCTTTTCCCTTTTATTGAAGCCTTGATAGCCCCGACACCCAACAACTTTGGGAGTCATGCCTCTACCCTCAAGCTGGAGTGTTAGTGAGTGCCTTCCTTGACTCTGTCTCATTACAAAGCAAAAATAGTGAGATTCTCGGGAAACAGCATCAGTTGGAATTAGTCTCATCAGTCAGACAGCCCCCATTTAGCTCAATTTTAATTTTTAAACTGGAATTTCATTGAATTTTCAACATTGACAATTTTGTTCAACTAACCTTAAATGGTGAGAACCGAAAGCATCTAATATAAGAGCTACTCTTTTCTTCTTAGATTAGAAATAAGATATTTGACTTTACATAACTCAGAAAAAGTCTATCTTTATAATTTTAGTTACTTCCTACCTCTTTCCAAAAATGCGACTTATAAAAACTACAGAATAAATCTGGATATAAGCTTTTTCTGTAGTTTTTCCCAGACCACTTTTCCTATTAGCTATTCAGAGTGAATTTTAGGAGCTTGAAAACTTGATATGTTTATGAGCCCAGAATTTAGACACTGGTATAAATTTAAATAGTCTGAACCACTTGATTCTACAACACTGTATTGGAAATGGTTGAGGAACTGATTTCCACTTCTGGATAAGCCAGACTACTCTCTTATCTTGCAAATTTGCCACTAAAATCTTAATTCCTGTCAGAATTATTTTCAGCAGGAGAAATCTGAATAGAATTGACCAAAAGAACTTTAGTTCGCACTCATTTCTACTATAATTTTAATTAGTTCATCTTTAATTTAGGAAACAATTTTTCTAGCAATTTGGCAGACATTAGTTTCTTGCCAGATACTACCTTAATGCTTTTTGTGGGAAACTGATCTTTAATATTCCATGAGTATAGTAACACTGTGTTTTCAATGTAACAAACATTGTTTTATTTATTAAATAAAACATTTATTTTGGGGGTATATTCATACCTTATTAAAGAGAATGAGTGAAAGATGAGGCAGACCCTGAATGTGAGATGCATTTGAAATTGCGGTGTCTCAAGATTCTTTTTTTTTTTTTTTTTTATTATACTTTAAGTTTTGGGTCCATGAGTATAGTAACACTGTGTTTTCAATGTA
>NW_012116366.1:2069364-2117562 GCF_000951035.1 Colobus angolensis palliatus
GCGGTGTCTCAAGATTCTGTAATGGAACACTGGGGTTAGGCTTCTAACTACTGTTAGTCCAGTCTTATTACTAAGATTGTATAAAGAGCATTTTATTTTTGTGTGACCTAGACCAAATTATTTTGATGTGGGATTTTTCTTCTCGGTCACTTTGCAAGTTCCCGGCCAGCAGGGCCCCACCCAGGCCTCACTCAGCCACACTGGCGTGCTCCAGTTTCCCTGTGGTATAGCTTGTACCTGTGTTCAGCAGTTCCCGAACTCTTGTCCTGCACACAAGAAGAATGAGGATGTGCTAAACATTGAAGGGTGAGGAAGGTAGAGAAGAATTTCACTGAATGATGAAGCAGTTTTCAGTGGAGAAGGGACGCAGGGGTGGTCCCCCTACCCAAAGGTGGGAATGTCCGCTGTGCAGCTGGGCATGGGGCCTTTTATGGATTCAGAATGGGGAGTGCGTGCTGATTGGTTTGTGAGTATGCAAAAAAGGTTAAAGCAAAGACACCACTCAAAGGTGGGCATGACAGTGTGGAAAACCAATTAGGAAAGGGTAGGTATATATAAAATAGGTGAAGGGTGGGGATCAATCAAAGGAAAGCACGCTAAACTGGAAGACAAGTTCTTAATCCAGTCTGAGGATTTCACCTGTAGCTTGGCTTTCAGGCTTTAAACTGTCTTCACCTTGGAGGTGGGGTTTCACTGGGTACTGGCCCCTATCTGCCTAGGCATTTGGCTGCCTCCTTTCTCTATCAATTTGACCTTCCTAAACTTCTCATTCATTATCTGTTAAATGAGGATTATGTCTGCCTTTCCTACCTTAAAACATTGTTGTAAGGTTTAGATGAAAGCAATATATGTGAAAGTACTTTGTAATGTACAGTACCTACAGACGTTAGTGATTGTGTTTGTGGAGCAAAAAAAGTAGACAGGATGGAAGAAGGGAAAGCAAGGTTGCCCTTATATTCATTCCAGCGGTATGGCTGGAAATGAATAATCTTCAAATCCTGAATAGTTGCAAGATAGGGAAAGGATTACCATCCTGGGGGCACAGCAATGACAGGGCCCTTTAACTGGCCACAGTGAATGCCAATTCCAACCACTTCAGGTAATACTGGAATGTCTACAGTGTGCTGAATGCCATGTTAGTTACTAGGGATACACATCATGACAAGAAACAGTCCTTTGTCCTCAAGAAATTCTCAGTCTGACTGTGGACAACACAGCTGTGTGTCTCTAGCAGGGGTGAGCCAGGATATGGCAGGCTGGGTGGAGCATGGTTGGAGCAGAGAAGGAGCTGGTTATTGTGACTGGGTCTGGCATGTTTTTTCCATCATTAAATGGAGTAATTTAAAAATAATACACCATATTTATATTTTAAAATCGCAGAGAAAAAATACAAGGGTGTTTTAAAGTTTGGTTAATTACAAAATCCTATAACACTTTTCTTTCTTTTAATACATGGGGAGTGACAGCATCAGCATGATCTTCTTTACAGTTTTATCATGTTTTGGGATTTTAATATGCTTGTTTTAGGTTTCAAGGACATTATTGTCACAATGAATTTCTACTCTGATGCTTGACGGTGTTCTAGTTGTGTAACACTAACTCTTTGGATGTCATTTTTAACTTCGTCTTTTGTATTCAAGAGTTGAATTGCTAGTGATCTTTATTTTGGTAGTTTTTAAAGGAAATAAGTATATAATATATTATCCATACTAAATGAGAGGACCCATTGACAAAGATTACTCCCAATTAATGGTAATCATTTTGGGGTCTGGAATACCTTAAGTATTTTCTTTTTTATTTGTTTCCTAGACAAATAATAAGCTTTTACTTTCTGAATATACAGCAACAGGGAGGGAGGGGAGACATTCCAGAAGATTCCAAGTAATATAAGGTGCTAACCTAGGATTAATAACTCATTGCAGAAAATTCAGAAGATGATGGTGTAATCTGGTACTGAATTAAATTCTCTACAATGTTTAATGCTTTTACTCTAGTAGATTTGCTAGTTTGGTGCCTACCTTAACAAGTATTTAGATTAAATATGGGAAAGTTTGTGAGAAAATGAAGTCTTGTATAAACATGCTGGTCCTAATTGTTTGCCTTTACTGCAGAAATCCCAGACTGGCACCAGTGTGGCCCAACTTCTCACTGTGTTACTATAAATTTACATGATGTAGTGGATGTTTTGAGAGGTGGAGGCAATCCCATATTCAAAATCATAAACAAAAAAAATTAAATACCCAAGCAAGTAAAAATGGACTGTCCTGGATAAGTCTGGACCCATCTTTCAAATATATTGAGCATCTGGAATTTTTACGTGCATTTCGAGCCCGCAGTTTCCTCTAACAGACAGTCCATTGTTATTACTGGCTGTAGGCAGTCCTGAAAGGGCAGAGTCAGGAAAGACAAAGAATTTACAGTACAGAACTTTCAATAATGTGTTGATGTCAGGAAAAGAGTTGAGCCATTTCTGATAAGAAAGAAGTGTTAATGTTAAGCAGCTGTGAATGTACTTTCTGTGATCTGCTCCTGCAGAGTAACAGCAGGATAATTCATAGGCTTGGGTCGCAAGATGAATTTGCGTAATCAATCCTTAAGTGAAACCAAAGAGAGGAGAATACTGGAAGATGTGACAGAGGTCAGCCCTGGGAATGGAACATGGAGTCTTTTCCAATTTGATGTTCTTGTCCCAGGTTTAGATTTGGCAGCGGCTACCTCCCTCCTTTAAGTCCCCAGCACCAATCCCTTAGAGCAAATCAACATCTATCAGTAACTATGACAGCACAGTATCAAAATGATTTCTAAATTAGAGTTTGAGAAATGATTTTGAAAGTTATATAGCATGCCTAGTACTCAGGCCAGCTCTTCGTAGTAACACACTCATTTTGATTCTTAAAGAAATGTGATGTATTTTTCCTAAATAGATTTAAAATTTTAATCAACACATTTGGCTGGTATAATGAACAACTGCCTGAGTCTATGGAATTGGGTGAGAACTTGTTATTCTGGTGAAGGTGCATATATTCTGAAGATGTATCTGCAAGCCATTGGGTACACACACTGAATGTGACTTAAATTTGGAAGTTGACTGCTTCAGGTTTCCAAATTGGGCTATCAGTATCAGGATATATGTAGTTTTAAATCCAGTCTTAGTACCTGTGTATGTTTAGAATATCTTTTTTCAAAGAGTGAGTAATAAGTTTCTATTTTTTCCAAAAGCAGCTTAACTAAGTATTAGGTGTTCAGGGACCAGATTCTTATTCAAGTCTTATTTCTAAGAGTTTGAAGTCAGTAACTTATTTTCTCTGTCCCTCATCTCTTTTATTCCACTTATAAAATATGCACACTAGGCCGGGCACAGTGGCTCATGCTTGTATCCAGCATTTTGGGAGGCCAAGGCAGGTGGATCCCGAGGTCAGGAGATGAAGACCATCCAGGCCAACATGGTGAAACCCCCTCTGTACTAAAAATTATCTGGTTCATGGTGGTGCGCGCCTGTAGTCCCAGCTACTCAGGAGGCTGAGGCAGGGGAATCGCTTGAACCCGGGGGCCCAAGATTGCATCACTGCACTCCAGCCTGGCAACAGAGCAAGACTCCATCTCAAAACAAAAACAAAAACAAAAAAAAGCACACTAATTCTGGCTCTCCTGCTTTTGAAGGTATCACACATATAATACTCTTTGTGATAAAGCCTTAAAGTATTAGAGTGGTAATACTTTGAGACTTTATTAATCCAAAGTAAGTTGTGATATTTTAAGGCTTTATCAATCCAAAGTATTGTTACAGATCCAAATAGTGGTACATACATTCCATAGAATGAGAACTGAATCATGTAAATCAATGCTACATCATTTGAAGTCTTGCAGGAATGGACCAAGCCAGTACTCAAAGCTACCACCATTTTGGCTTGATTTTACATAACTTTCAAATCATCTTCTAAGAAAGCTAAACCCCAGCTGCTCTTCAAGACAAGCCATGATGACAGAGTAGCTATAAAAGTAGTGTCTCATAGATAGACAGAAGTATGAACAGGTTCGGGCTGGTTGAATGATAGCCGTTTTCTCTTTGAAAGGAAATGGAAGGAATGTAGCTATATTTGCAGGTAATGAATTTCAATCCCTTATTACTTTCTTTGGGAAAGTGATCACATTTACTATCAACTGCATTAGGAAGGAGGACTTTACATTTAAGTATGGAAGTGGATCAGAAATTAGTAGACATATAGGATCAGACAGATCTTTTTCATCGAGCAAAGGTCTAAAGATAGTAAGGCAGCCTACAATTCTGTAAGTGGATATATAGGAACCGTAACAATAACAGCAATGGCTAATATTTATTGAGTGCTCACTATTTATTAGATACAATATTATGTATCATCTGTAGATTATTCATGTGTGAGGCAGGTAGTGTCTTTATTCCCATTTTGGAGCTGAAGAAATCAAAGTATACAATAGTTAAGAAACTTACTTAAGGTCGTACAGATCTGTGCTATCTTTCAGATTCAGGGAACTTGACTTCAGAAACCATACTCTTAACCAGGATGCCAGACCACCTCCTGTGAATTTGAAACCACCTCCTATGAATTGATGAATTAATAATTCATCAGTTGGTGTTAATGGAAGTGGTGGAATATATCCCTGAAGCCAAGTTCTAAATTGTTTAGGAAGTGACCCAAATACTGAGATAATCATAACAAAAAAAGCAAGAGAGAAGGGGAAAGAAAGAAAGAGGAGAGAAAAGAAGAAAAAAAAAGGAAGGGAGGGAAAGAAAGAAAAAGTCCATTCCAACAGGCACTGGGTATTGGATATTATGAGAGTCTCCCGTAAAGTATTAGGGGCCCATAACCAGGAGACTGAGACTTCACAGTAAGGAACCCAGCCAGTAGAAACTGGGATACAGGGCAAGGAAACTTTCCAGTAACAGTGGACTGGAATAAAATCAGAGCAAAATCAGAGATGAAATAATTCACGGTAGAGGCAGCATTTCTTGACAAAAGATTTCTTACATTATCTCCCCTACTGAGGGCTGAAGTTGGCCCGAGTCAGATGCATAGCTATAAGTCAGGGTTAATTTAATAGATTTAGCTCAGAGGCAAAGAGAAGCAAGGGCACCGAGCCAGGTAGGCCATTACAAAATGGCCCAACTGGGTTAGAGTTCCAGGCAAGAGACTTACTTTATTAACTTCACTAACATTATTTCTCCATTGTGGCAGCCCCTGCTTCTGTGGGACATGGCATCATGTAGCAGTGACATTAGATACCCAAGACTGTGGAGCAGGGAGATGAAGTTTCATACCATAATTACAAAATTTAATAGCACCCTTTCACATATTTTATGGCCCAATCTATGTTGTTATTCTTTTATTATTTTTTTAAAAACATAATATCTTATGTAATATACTGATTGCCCAGTTCATGAAGCCATTTGGGAGATTACTAGGAGGAATAATTTGATTTGAAATTATTATTTAATCATATCACTTGTTTATTCTGACTTATACTAACTTTTGCAGAATGTATATTATTTGGAGAGCCTTGTTTGATATCCTTAACAGATAAACATTCAAGATAGTACTTTTAGCAGAGTAGTTTGAATAGATTTCATTTGCTAGTTCTGTCTTCTTTTTTCTGTGAAAGAGAAAAACAAAAACATTTTATTTTGCTTTCTTTCATGGAGTGTTTATCCAATTGCCTCCATATTTTATAACACCACCAAAGACTACAGTTTTTCTGTTCTGTTTAAAGCTCCTAGTTTCTTAGAACTAGTTGTAAATACTGTTAAAAGTCTCCCAAACAGTTTTTTAAGAACCCAATTTAGTTTCATTTGTACCAAGAAGCTGTTTTCTAGATGACTAACATCATATAGGGTTGTTTCCATCAAAAGTATTAGTCTGGCATTTGTCATGTTCTGTCCACTAAATAGCTTTGTTATTGTTGAGGTCTAAGCTCTGATTTTTTCTTACCCGTATTCCTACCTTAGGGGTCTAGGGAGTCATGTCCTACAAACCATAAATTCTCATGAGATGGGTTTTATTTGACCCTATATATTGTGACTTACTTTTCAGTCTGACTCTGGCATAACATTATGAGACAAGGAAAAAATATTTAACCCCAAAATATATTTCCTTGTCATACCTTGAAATTGCCCTGCAAAGTCTCTTGTGGGAAAAATCCACATTCTATAGAGAATCCCCTTCCCCTTTTATTTTCCTTCCTTCCTTTCCAGATACAGGAGTTAATCAACTAAGTGCCAGGCACCCTTTTAAGTCCCATAAGAAACAATTTACAACCCCCGCTCTCTCTGAAGTCTGCTATTCTGAGAACTTCCTCTGCACAATAAAAGTTGGTCTCTACAATCCTTTACCTGTTTCGTTTTGTTATGTTTTGTTTTGTTTTTTGATTTTTTGAGATGGAGTTTCGCTCTTGTTGCCCAGGCTAGAGTGCAGTGGCGTGATCTCGACTCACCACAACCTCTGCCTCCCGGGTTCAAGCAATTCTCCTGCCTCAGCCGCACGAGTAGCTGGGATTCCAGGCATGCACCACCACGCCCGGCTAATTTTGTATTTTTAGTAGAGATGGGGTTTCTCCATGTTGGTCAGACTGGTCTTGAACTCCCACCTCAGGTGATTTGCCCGCCTGGGCCTCCCAAAGTGCTGGGATTACAGGCATGAGCCACTGAGCCTGGCCCAATCCTTTATCTTTAACCTGAACTTTCTTTTCTGTCAATCCAGATCTTTAGACAAACTCGACCAGTTGTCAACCAGAAGATGTTGAAATTTATTTAAAGCCTGGAAGTCCCCTGCTTTGAGTTGTCCCACCTTTCAGAATCAAACCAGTGTATTTCCTTTTTTTTTTTTTTTTTTTTTTTTTGAGGCAAAGTCTTGCTCTTGTCCCCCAGGCTGGAGTGCAACGGCACAATCCCGGCTCACTGCAACTTCCACCTCCCAGGTTCAAGTGATTCTCTTGCCTCAGCCTCCTGAGTAGCTGGGATTACAGGCGCCTGCCACCACCCCTGGCTAATTTTTGTATCTTTAATAGAGACGGGGTTTCACCATGTTGGCCAGGCTGGTCTCAAAGTCCTGACCTCAGGTGATCTGTCCGCCTTGGCCTCCCAAAGTGCTGGGATTATAGGCATGAGTCACTGTGCCCGGCCAAACCAACGTATTTCTTAAATGTATTTGATTAATGTCTCATGCCTTCCTAAAATATATGATAATAAGCTGTACCCCGACCACCTTGGGCAGATGTTCTTAGGACCTCCTGAGGGCTGTGTCACAGGCTGTGGTCACTCATGTTTGGCTCAGACTAAATCTCTTAAAATATTTTATAGAGTTTGACTCTTCGTCAATATTATGAAATGTGTCTGACATATATATGCAAAAGAGAAATACTAAGATATAGCATGCATCCAAGAAATGCAGTATCTTTCTGTTACATAAATTATCTAAATTGATATAATTCATGTGCATCTCTGAGTCTCATCTCACATCAGAGAGGTAGCCTGAGATGAAGAATGAGCACAGGCTCAGGTTAGGACCTGGTAAAAGCACGCATCACCATTGAAGGAGCAGAGACCTCAGGTAGGTTGTTTCACCTCTCTGAGTTTGTTTCCTCTTGTATCAGTTGGGAGTGATACCGAATTTGCATCATCCTTATGAAAAAACAAATGTATATAAAGTTGCAAATACAGATTTTCAACAAAAGTTAACAGCTATCACTCATTGGCATCTGGACTTTAAGATGATTCCACTCCAGAGAGCGACATAACTTTAAATAAGAAAATGCTTTTGATATAAGAGTCCATTTCCTGCCTCTCAGGCATGCTACCACAGCCTGATGCTCATTAGCTGTTGCTATCTGCAGTTAATGATTTAGCTTGGAGTGTATCTGGTGCTGTACTAAGTGATCTACATATGTTATTTCATTTAATAACAGCAATCCTTTCAGGAGTTTTTGGTTTCTGACTTTCTACCACGACTTTGACCTATGTACATTTTCTTTTAGACTATGTATTCTATTGACTTTTGTCTGCCTTATTCTAGCCATTGCTTTGCATGAATTATGGCACTTTATGCTATCAAACCATATTAGTTAGGAGGCTGTGGGATGCAAATAACAGAGAACCAGACTTGATCTGTCGAAAAATAAAGGAAATTTTTTTTTCATATACACAACTGGATAATTCTTCACTGGGTTCTCTCTCTGTGATTGTTTTCACTCTGTCTTCCTCCATGGTTCTGCTCATTGTATGAGAAATGGCTTCAGCAGTTCCTGACATGACATCTTTATACTACACTCTCCAGAGGAAATGGAGAGTTTGTTTTCCCAGGAAGAAGCTCTTGGCTTTCTTCGACAGGACCAGTGTAGGCCTTGTGCTACCTCTGACACCATCACTTAGACCAGGGGGTTGGGGTCATTGACTGGCTTACCCCTGCCCTTCCCTGAGTCAATCAATGGGCAAGAGGAATGGTGTTACATTGCTTAGTTCAGACCTATACCCGAGGTTGTAGTCCATGTCACCCAAATCACATGGGCATTGTGGAGCAGGAGGTGAAACGGGTACAGGAAGGCTCTCTTGCCCCCAGTGTCAAAGGGAATGGGTATTAGTCCATTTTCACACTGTTATAAAGAACTATTTGAGACTGGGTAATTTATAAAGAAAAGAGGTTTAATTGACTCACAGTTCTGCATGGCTGGGGAGGCCTCAAGAAACTTCCAATCATGGCAGAAGGCAAAGGGAAAGCAAAGCACATCTTAACATGGCGGCAAACGAGAGAGAGCAAACGGGGAAGTGCCACACTTTTAAACCATCAGATCCGGTGAGAACTCATTCACTATCACAGGAACAGCAAGGGGGAAATCTGTCCCCAAGATGTGATCACCTCCCATCCCATGAGCCACCACACCTGGTTAACCTGGCTAATTTTTATGTTTTTTGTAGAAATGGGGTTTCACCATTTGCTCAGGCTGGTCTTGAACTTCTGAGATCAAAGTGATCTGCCCACCTTGGTCTCCAAAGTGCTGGGATTACAGGCGTGAGCCAAGATGCCTGACCCCAAACATTTTCTTATCCCTCCTGTAATCTCTGTCTCCAGCCCCTTCCCTCCTACCCTTGCTCCACACCTGATCTACTTTCTGTCACTACAGATTAGTTGCATTACTAATTGAAGTTTTGAATATTAAATTAACTTTCCATTTCTGAAATAAACCAGTTTGATCATTATGTATTAGCTCTCTCTCTTACATATAAGGGAACTTCAAAAAGGTCATGGGAAAATGGAATTAAAAGATACAAATAAAAAATATAAACTTTATTTTTCATCATAAGCTCCATCAAGTTTAAGACACTTTACAAGTGATGGTATCAGCCATTTAGTCCATCCCTGAAGAACTGAGGGTCCTGGGATTTAATCATGTCAATGCTGGCTTTTTTACATTAGTAACTGAAGGAAGTGGATGCCCTTTAATGATTTATTAAGATTAGGAAAAAAAAGCAGTGAGAAGGAGCCAAATCAGGTCTGTAGGTGGATGTCTAAAGATTTTCCTATTGAAACTCTGACAAAATTGTCCTTGTTTGATGATAGGAATAAGAGGAGTATTCATGGTGGAGAACGATCCCCTGTTGAAGCTTTCCTGGGCATTTTTCTGCTAAAGCTTTGGCTTTCTCAAAACACTCTCATTGTAGACAGATTTTATCATTCTTTGGCTCTCCAGAAAGTCAACAAGCAAAATGCTTTGAGCATTCTCAAAAACTGTTGCCATGACCTTTGCTCACCACTGATCCACTTTTGCTTTGATGGGCCATCTCTACATCTTGGTAGCCATTGCTTTGATTGTGCTTTGTCTTCATGATCATACTGGTAAAGCCATGATTCATCTCTTTACAATTCTTTCAAGAAATGCTTTGGGATCTTGATCCCACATGTTTGCAACATCCATTGAGAGCTCTGCTTTTGTCTGCAGCTGATATAGAGTGCAGCGGTTTTGGCACCTATGAAGCGGAAAACTTGCTCAACTTTAATTTTCCAGTCAGAATTGTGTAAGCTGAACTAACTGAGATTTCCGTGGTGTTGGCTATTATTTTTTCTGTTAATCATTGGCCCTCTTCAATTAAAGCATGAACAAGATGAATTTTTTCCTTAAAAATTGATGCAGATGGTCTGCCACTGTGGACTTCATCTTCAACATTGTTTCATCCCTTCTTACAATGAGTTATCTATTTGTACAGTGCTGATTTCTTTGGGGTGTTGACCCCACAAAGTTTCTATAAACCATCAAGATTTATCCATTCTTCCACCCAAGCTTCACCATAAATTTAATGTTTGTTCTTGTTTAAATTTTAGCAGAATTCATGTTCCTCTGAGACTCTTTTCAAACTGATGTCTTATCCTTCTTAGTGCCTCAAACTAGATCCTATTCAGACATTTTATGACAAGTTAGCATAAGTTTATTCTGATGCAAAAAAACTGAAATCTATGCATAGGTTTTTCAAAATACACATTTTCCATGAACTTTTTGAAGACCTCTATTATTTCTCTATTTGTTTAACCAACAGTTTGCTTCTATGTTTATAAATGAGATTGGGCTGTAAGTTTTCTTTCTAGTAATGCTTTAGTATCAAGGTTATGCTTTAGTATCAAGGTTATGCTAGCCTTTTAAGATAAGCTGAGGATGGGGAGAATGTTTCCTATTCTTTTTTATTCTCTGGAAGAATTTATATAAGATAGGTTTTTTTTAAAAAAAAAGTTTTGGTTTGAATCAACCAGTGAAACCAACTAGACCTAGAGGGTTTTCTTTGGAAAGTTTTAAGTTATTAATTCAATGTTTAAATAAGGGGTTTTTCACATTCTGTTTCTTCTTGCGCTGTTGGTTTTTGTAAAAGGTATGTTTTCTTGACTTTTTAATTGACCATATGCATGTAATATGCATACAGCCTGAGTCATGAGAGTGAAACCCTGTCTCAAAACCAACCAACCAAACAACCACAACAACAACAAAACTCTATAAGCTCTGTAGTGATGTTTCCTCTTTTATTTCTGATATTGGTTATTTAAGCTTACTTTCTCTATTTCTTCATGATTCTCCATAGGGGTTTATAAATTTATTAATCATTTCAAAGAACCAACTTTTACCCTTATCGATCTTCTCTATTGTATTTTTGTTTTCTGTTTTACTTGTTGCTGTTTTTTATTTCCTTCCTTATATTTTCTTTAGATTTCTGGGGGTATTTTTTGGTTTGTTTTTTAAGACAGGGTCTTACCATGTTGTCCAGGTTGGTCTCCAACTCCTAGGCTCAAGCAATCCTCCTGCCTTGGCCTCCCAAAGTGCTGGGATTACTAAATAGGCATGAGCTACTGTGCCCAGCCTGTTTTATTTAGATTTAAGTTGTTCTTTTTATAACTTTTTATCAAGGATGTTTAGCTTATTGCTTTTCAGTTTTTCTTCTTCTCTAATATATGAATTTGGGGGCCATAAACTTTACTCATAGAATAGTTTTAATGATGTACCTCATAAATTTTAAGGAACATTTACTTCAAAATAGGCTCTAATTTCCATTGTGATTTTTTTCTTTGGCCCATGGGTTATTAGAAAGTATATTTCTTAATTTATAAGCATTGTGAATTTTCTAGGAAAATTTTTGTTATTGATTTCCAGTCTAATATCTTTATGGTCAAATAATTTGTTTTGTATAAATTCAATTCTTTGGAATTTGTGGTAATTTGCTTTCACATATGGTTGATTTTGATAATGATCTATGCATACTTGAAGCCAATGTGCATATTCTGATGTTTCAAGGTAGAGTATTGTATGTGTGACTGTTAGGTCAAATATGTAAAAAGTATTGTTCAAATCTTATATATCCTTATAAATTATCTGATATACCTGAGAGAGAGAGATGTTCAGATTGCTCGCTATGATTTTTAAATTTCTCTGTTTTGTCATTGTTGTTTAATATATAATTTTGAGCTATGTTACTAGCTGAATTAAAATGTAGAAGTATTATCTCTTAATAGAAAACTTAAACTTTTATCATTTAAAAATGCATTTGTCCCTCCATGTGCATGGGTTCCACACCTGTGGATTCAATCAAGGATCAAAAATATTTGAGAAAAAATTGCATCTGTAGTGAACACATACAGACTTTTTTTCTTGTCATTATTCCCTAAACAATACAGTATGACAACTATTTATATAGCATGTATATTGTATTAAGTATTATAAGTAATCTAGAGATGATTTAAAACATATGGGAATATATTATATGCAAATACTATTCTGTCTTATATCAGGGACTTGACTATCCATGGAGTTTGGTATCCATAGGAGGTCTTGGAATCAATCCCCCATGGATACCTTAAGGCCTTCTTTGTCTGATGTAATTACAGCTTATAAGCTATTGGCACATATTTTCATTTTATATATACTTAAAATCTCCTAATGTATTATTATAACTATTGCTATATTCAGTTAAAAATTTAGGTTTATCCACATGTTTGCCCTTTTCATTGTTCTTTATGCCTTCCTGCATCTTTGAGCTTCCATCTGGAAGCTGAATACATCCTTTAGTATTGTCTTTAGGTTAGACTATTGATGACAAATTCTCTACATGAAGTGAAAAATGTTTTTTTTTTTTTTCTCCACTTCATTATTGAGGAGTAATTTTACTGGGAGAGAATTTTAGGTTTATAGCTATATTCCTTCAGCACTTTGAAGATACCATTCCATGTTATTCTGGCTTCTGTTGATTCTTTCGAGAAATCAGCTGTCAGTCTAATACTTGCACCTTTGATGTTAATCTGTCTATGTCTATTCTCTCAGGTTTCTTTTAATATTTTCTCTATAACTTTTATTTTTAGCATTTTTTTTTTTTTTACTATGCTGTGCTTTTCTTTTTCCTTATCTTGGTTTAGGTTTGGAGATCTACTTGAATCTGTGCTTTTGGCCAATTTTTGGAAAGTCTCAGTCATTATCTTCTTAAATATGCCTCTTTCCCATTCTGTCTTCCCTCTCTTCTGGATACCTTCTGTCTAACTTTCTGGACATGCATGAATGGGCCCCAGCAACCTACCTGACCCCATCCCCTGCCATACTCTCGTTACTTACTTGTCTCTATCTTGCTGTTTTTCTAACATGCCAAGCATGCTTCTTACCCCTAGGTTTTTAAAAATATTGTTTCCTTAGCCTGGAACACTTTTCAAGATATGTGTAAGACTCATTCCCTTACATGATTCAGGTCTCTGCTCAAATGTGGTCTTATCAGAGAGGCTTTCCCTGACATTTATTCAAAATTATCATCCAGACTTCTCCTCTCCCATATTGTTGTCTAACTCTTTACCTGGTTTTATGCCTCTTCATAGCACTTAATACAATATGACATTATATTTCCAATATGTATTTGCTTATTCTTTGTCTCTCTCCATTTGAATAGAAGTTCTGTGAGAGGAGAGAGCTTTTTCCCACCCCCTCCTCAGAGCTGTATCCCAATCCCTGGAATAGTGCCTGGATTAGAGTTAAATGTTCAATAAATATTTGTAGGAGAATGAATGAATGATTAATATATAGTAGATATAGGAAGAGTTCTCTATAGGAAGTGAAGAAAGAGAAGGCAGAATAACAAATTAAGCAAGTCTTTTAATTTGTATGGTCTATATTTTAATCTTTTGAATGTAAAGATAGTATCGTTGGTCATATTTCTGTTCATCAATGTTACCTAAAATAGCAAAATGAAATATTAATATGTTTGAAGACACAACTTTCATTAGTTTAAATTAACTGCCATCTCATTTAGTTTAGGCATATGGTCCACACATTTTTAAGAACATTTAATTTTAATTTAAAAAATTAAACCTACCAAATAAGATGCATTATTTTCCAGTGATTTAATATGTATATTCAAGACTTTTTCAATGTTTTTTATAGTATAAAATTATTGTGATTGCACATGAAAATTTATTATTTTAGCAAAATATTATGAGTGCTTATACATACAAAGGCTAAAAAACTGATATCTCTACCAACCACAAAAAAATAGGCCAGGCTGCTGGGTACTGCCTAGCCTATTTTTTTGTGGTTGGTAGGGATATCTCTTTATAGTGTAGATATTTAAGGACTCATATAGAACCACCATTTTTTATGGGCAAAAAAACCCAAGTCTGGTCTTCTAAATGTCTTTTTCTTGCCCTAAATAAATCATAAATCCACCTATAATACCTAGACCCACACAATGTATATTCGTCATAGCTGCTCAGAAGGAATCCACAGTGTAGGTCAGAGCTACTTGACGAGAAAAAGTCTTGACTCTGCTAATAATGTTTTTACCTCACTGGCACCCACAGTCTTTTGCCAGATTGCCTGAAGTCAGCATGCCTTCCTGATGGTCATGGACTGTTCTGCTTTTCCAAGAATGTCTCAAAGGGATCCTGCTTGAAAGGAAAGAGGCCATACTGTGATATTTCACTGCTTATAAAGAGACCAAGAATGGCCTGTCTTGTTCTTTTAGCTAGCTTCAAACAAACTTAGCCAGCTTAAAAACAGAAATGGAACTGATGAAGTCATCAACCTAGAGCCTCCTGCTACTGCCCATGTATTTTCTAGTCTAGAATGAAGCTAATAATCTCAAGAACTGCTTCCTAGAAAGGTTAAGGAGAAAAGCATGCCCCATCCCACTTCTCCTCCCATTTCCCACTCTTGAAATAGTATTGTTAGCATCTGATGTGAGCCAGAGGAGTATTTGAGGCTCTGCCATATGTCCCTGTTAGAAACACTGAACTTATAATGACTAAGAAACTCCAGGGGGTTGTCTAAACCACCAAGGTTATAAAGGGCACAGCATTATCACAGCTGAACTAAAATTTAATATGATTCTTACTTTACCACCCATGGTGACCTAAGAAGGTGGTATGGCAGACAAACTCTAAATAGAGGGCTTATTTGTGGCTCACCAAGAAGCTAAATATGCTGTTTTCATGGTAAACTAGGGAAGAATAAACTGGTAAACATTTCCAAATGTCATGTGCTTATATATGAATCTATTCATTTATTTATTTTTAAAATTCTTCTGAGAAGTACTTTAGAAGTAATCCATAAATTTAAAGTATTTATAACAAAAATTATACATATTCTCACCAGTTTAGAGCATTACCCAGAAGGAATTGTGACTCCATGGTCCAGGGGATTAGAGTTCGTCATTAGGGGTGGGAATTTCTTCTCAGAACAAAGTTAGAGCTATAACCATCTTATGCGACCAAGTAGATGTTTGAGAAAGATCTGGAATTACTGTAATGAGGGTGAGTAGCATTGAGAATGCCCATATAGTCTGTAGCTTAGATGGGGGTGGGTGTCACCATGATCTTAGTGTTGCATTTTTTGGAAACTAAATTTAGGTGAGGAATGAAGTCACAATCCCCTAAGAAGGGAATAATGGATAAACTAGTTATCAGTTTATTACTTTAAAGTTGAAAACAGACCTCATGCAGGAATCATTCTGCATATGTGGTGAATCTTTCTTGATGAGCAAACACAAAAGAAAATTCACTTCTTCCAAAAAAATAGCACATCAGACTTTTGTAGCCTGGAGAACTCATTCTTCTCTACTTTAGAGATGTTTCTTTTTCTAATAACTGGGAAGGGCTGTCTCTAATCAGAGCTCCTGTACCACCCCTAAAGACATCAATACTTTCTCCTTCTCCAACTTTTAGTTTTCCCATTTTTATTGGTCCTCAAAACTTTGTCTTTGCAGCACTGCCTGCCTCATCATACTTGTGACAAGTTAAATTCCTAAGACTGAGGCTCGTATTACAAAGCATGCAATTTAGATGACACCTCCCTGGTGAGATGAGTGGCTCTCTGGCAAACAGGGTGGGGAACATAGAGAACTAAGAGTCAGGAAACTTGGGGCCTATATCTAGGGCATCTGTTACCTAACATTCTGACCCAGACTATGTTTTTCTTGCTTCAGTGGGCTTAGGCTGCAAAATAAGGTCCCTTTCACCTTTGACACATAATCCAGATCTTGTACTTTAGTAATTTTAGAAAGAAGACATTTAGGGCGGGGAGATGAATGTCTGTTCTCATTGAGGTAATGAGATTCTGCACCATTTTATTTTTCTTGGTAAAATCTTTGCTTATAATCTGGCAGCCTTTATTTGTATTCCTTTTTCTTCCTTTGGCTGGCTGGAGAGTAAGTGCCATTGACATGGCCCAAAGAGTATCTTCTCTTCAGCCTTGGAGCAAGGAGTCCCAGGAGTAGGGCAGCCCCACTCCCTCCCCAAATGCCTGTGAATGACAAGGCAGGAAAAACATTTTTTAATTAAGTCAATTCAATTGTTACAAGTTGAATTAATCTCTAATTTAGGGATATCATGGGGAACTATTTATAATACATGCCAGCTGACCCTTATCCAAATTTCCATGGAAATAGCAATGTTATAACACAGGGTGTTCTTGGACTGCTCTAAAAATTCCAGCTGGTTTAAGTATGATACTGAACTGAAAAATGAAGCCTTCTAACAAATGTGTTGAAGTATGCACTCAGGTGGTCAGGAGGTACAGGCTTAGCTTGAAAAAATTTAATTAAGACCTCTGATATTGTTGTGTTGTTTCTATCTGACATCAAATAGGAACTGCAGAAAGTTTTGCAGTTTTTTTTCCTCCTCCATAAGGTAGAGATTCATCTATGCCAGGAGAAGTGAAGATAGTCGTATCTTTCTCTTGAATGATGTAATAAAGTTTTGCAAGGGATAAACCGTGTTTCAATTGTACCAGATTTATTTATCAAATGTGTTGCCATTAAGAGTATGAAAATATTTCAGCTGAGGTCAGCACAGTGGCTCACGCCTGTAATCCCAGCTCTTTAGGAGGCCGAGACAGGCGGATCACCTGAGGTCAGGAGTTTGAGACCAGCCTGGCCAACATGGCAAAACTCTGCCTTTACTAAAAATATAAAAATTAGCTGGGCGTGGTGGCAGGTGCCTGTAATCCCATATAATTGGGAGGCTGAGGCAGGGAGAATTACTTGAACCCAGGAGGCAGAGGGTGCAGTGAGCTGAGATCACGCCATTGCACTCCAGCCTAGGTGACACAGCAAGACTCTGTCTCAAAAAGAAAAAAAAATCACCTGAAATAATAGCATATGGGAGAAATTAGCCATGTATTTATAATACGCCTAGTAAAAGTGCAGACGCCATGACTGTGTTGCATGCTTGGTGAAAGTAATGGTAGGTTTGCTATATTCAAAACATTTGAGTTAATCTGTTCAAACCATGCACAGCATTACAGAAATGACATTCCAACGCAGTGACTGCAGTCTGCAGCAGTTGGAGTTTTGTCATCTATACAACGTCAAACAAGATGCAAACAACCAGGCTTGGTAGATAGAATATCCTGCGAGACTTGAGTAATCCTGAGATGACTTTGCTCATCACTGATGTCCTGTGACATCAACTGAAGGCTTATCTTGCCCATTTCACCTTGTCATTGTGGTTATTGGTTTTCTCCATTAACATGGAAAACTGGATTATATTTAGCAGAATAAACATATATTTGATGCTTTAGGTAAAATATATATAGTCATGTGACACATAATGACTTGATGTTTTAGGTAAAATGTATAGTCATATGCCACATAACTCAACATTTTTCATAATTCAACATAATTCATCAACGATGAACTGCATATATAACAGTGGTCCCATAAGATTAAAATTAATATTTTAACTGTACCTTTTTTATGTTTAGATGCACAAAAATGTCATTGTGTTACAGTTGCTTACACTATTCAGTAACATGGCATACTATACTGCGTTGCACTCCATATGCGCCATTGCACTCCAGCCTAGGCGACAGCCTGCATCTGTAGCCTAGGAGCAAATAGGCTATACCACATATCCTAGGTGGGTAGTAAGCTATACCATCCAGATTTGTGTAAGTACACTCTGTGATGTTCACACAACAATGTAATCACCTAACGATGCATTTCTCAGAATGTGTCCCAGTCATTAAATGATGCATGACTCTATGTATAATCTGAAGTTAGCACCCTTTAGCAAACTCCTGAATCATTAATTTGTAACCCTTTGGTTACATCTTTTCTTGCCATTGTAAGAATTTGCTTAATATGAATTTGTGGATTACAGTCATTTAAATTGCTCTTTATATTAGGGAGATTAGCCCTTTGTCTATGAGATGACAGTATTTTCTTCCCTAGTTTGGCATTTTTTGTTTGAAAAATTTTTTTGTCATGTAGACTAAAATTTTTTTTCCAGTACAATCATGTGTTTAACAATGGGGATACATTCTGAGAAATGCATCATTAGGCAATTTCTTTGTTGTGCAAATACTGTAGGGTAGACTTACACAAACCTAGATGGTAAAGCCTACTACACACCTAAAATGTGTGGTATAGCCTGTTGCTTCCATTTTACAGACGTATATGGCACGTTATTGTACCTAATACTGTAAGCAATGGCAACACAATAGTAAGTATCTGTGTACCTAAACACAGAAAAGGCACAGTGAAAATATGGTATTATAATCCTATGGGACCATTGTCACATACGTAGTCCATCTTTTTATGTTTTTTGAGATGGAGTCTCACTGTGTCACCTAGGCTGGAGTGTAGTGGCGCAATCTCAGCTCACTGCGACCTCTGCCTCCCAGGTTCAAGCGATTCTTCTGCCTCAGCCTCCTGAGTAATCCCTGCAATCTCAGCTCACTGCAACCTCTGCCTCCCGGGTTCAAGTGATTCTCCTGCCTCAGCCTCCCAAGTACCTGGGATTACAGATGTGCGCCACCACACCTGGCTAATTTTTTTTTTTCTTTTTTCTTTTTAGTAGAGATGGGGTTTTACCATGTTGGCCAGGCTTCTCTCGAACTCCTGGCCTCAAGTGATCCACCTGCCTCAGCCTTCCAAAGTGCTGCATACTGGCAGGCCCATAGTCTATCATTGATGGCAACACTGTTATGCTGTGTGTGTGACGATAGTTGGTTTTTTTAAATCCACAGCTAACCTGAAAGCCTTTTATGTCTCCAGATTTTAACAGAAAGTCTTCCCCACTCTGAGTTAGTAGAGATAGTTTCCTTTGTTTTCTTCAAGTATTTTACTTATTTCATTTTTAAAATTTAAATTTTTACTCCTTTAGAATTTACCTGGTATATAGTATAAGGCATGAATTCAACTTAATTTTATTAAAAACACCTCTCCAGTTTTCTCAAGACAATTTGAGTTGCTCATCTTTTCCTCACTGATTTAACTTATGTATATTTGTATTTATTTATTTAGAGATGGGGCCTCACTCTGTCACCCAGGCTGGAGTGCAGTGGTGCAATCTCGGTTCACTGCAACCTCCGCCTCCTGGGTTCGTGTAATTCTCGCGCCTCAGCCTCCCAAGTAGCTGGGCTTACAGGTGTGTGCCACCACACCCAGCTAATTTTTTTATTTTTATTAGAGATGGGGTTTCACCATGTTGGCCAGGCTTGTCTCGAACTCCTGATCTCAAGTGATCTGCCTGCCTTGGCCTCCCAAAGTGCTGGGATTATAGGCATGAGCCACTGTGCTTGGCTTAGATACCCTATATGTCATACACCAAATTCTGTATGCATTGGGATCTATTTCTAAATTTCCTGTTCTGTTTTCTTGATTTGTCTATTCCTGTGTCAGGAATACACCTTCAATTATTGTAGCTTTATATTATTTTATAATACATGCTAGGAATTGTCCCCCTCATTTTATTCTCCTTTAGAGATTTCCTTGAAATCCTTGTTTTATTTTTTTCTGTATAATGTTTATTTTTGAATTGACACATAATAATTGTACATATTAATGGAGTACATAGTGATGTTTCAATATATACAATGCTTAGTGATCAGATCAGGATAATGAGCATATCCATCATCTCAAACATTTATAATTTCTTTGTACTGGAAAAATTCAATACCCTCTCTTCTAGCTATTTGAAAGGTTTTTAGCTTCTTTGGGTTCGAACTTCCTCCTTTAGCTCGGGGAAGTTTGATCGTCTGAAGCCTTCTTCTTTCAACTCGTCAAAGTCATTCCATCCAGCTTTGTTCCATTGCTGGCGAGGAGCAGTGTTCCTCTGGAAGGGGAGAGGCACCCTGATTTTAAGAATTTTCAGCTTTTCTGCTCTGTTTTCTCCCCCATCTTTGTGGTTTTATCTACCTTTAGTCTTTGATGATGGTGACGTACAGATGGGGTTTTGGTCTGGATGTCCTTTCTGTTTGTTAGTTTTCCTTCTAACAGTCAGGACCCTCAGCTACAGGTTTGTTGGAATTTGCTGGAGATCCACTCCAGAGGCTGTTTGCCTGGGTATCAGCAGTGGAGGCTGCAGAACAACAAATACTGCAGAACAGCAAATGTTGCTGCCTTATCATTCCTCTGGAAGCTTCATCTCAGAGGGGTACCCGGCCGCGTGAGGTGGTGCCTCTGGGTTAGGCTACTCAGCGGTCAGGGACACACTTGAGCAGGCAGTCTGTGGGTTCTCAGATCTCAAACTCTGTGCTGGGAGAACCACTACTCTCTTCAAAGCTGACAAACAGGGACATTTAAATCTACAGAGGTTTCTGCTGCCTTTTGTTTGTCTATGCCCTGTCCCCAAAGGTGGAGTCTACAGAGGCTGGCAGGCCTCCTTGAGCTGCAGTGGGCTCCACCCCGCTCAAGCTTCCTGGCCGCCCTGGCCACTTTGTTTACCTACTCAAGCCTTAGCAATGGCAGGCGCCCCTCCCTCAGCCTCGCTGCCGCCTTGCAGTTAGATCTCAGACTGCTGTGCTAGCAATGAGGGAGGCTCCGTGGTGTGGAACCCTCTGAGCCAGTCGCAGAATATAATCTCCTGGTGTGCCATTTGCTAAGACCCTGGTGTGCCATTTGCTAAGACCCTTGGAAAAGCGCAGTATTAGGGTGGGAATGACCTAATTTTCCAGGTGTTGTGTGTCACGGTTTCACTTGGCTAGGAAAGGGAATTCCCTTACCCCTTGGGCTTCCCGGGTGAAGCAATGCCTTGCCCTGCTTTGGTTCTCACTTGGTGGGCTGCACCCACTGTCCTGCCCCCACTGTCCGACTCGCCGCAGTGAGATGAATCCAGTACCTCAGCTGGAAATACAGAAATCACCAGTCTTCTGTGTTGCTCACGCTGGGAGCTGTAGCCTGGAGCCGTTCCTATTCGGCCATCTTGGATGGAAATCTCCTTGCCCATTTTTTAATCAGATTTTTTTTTTTTTGCTGTTGCAATGTTTGATTTCCTTGTATATTCTGGATATTAATCCCCTGTTGGATGAATAGTTTGCAAATATTTTCTCCTATTCTACAGTTTGCCTTTTCACTGTGTTGTTTCTTTTCCTGTGCAGCTTTTCAGTTGGATACAATCTGTTTATTTTTGCTTTTTTTGCCTGTGCTTTTGAGGTCTTATTCATAAAATCTTGCCCCAGCCCAATGTCCTGGAGCATTTCCCCTGTTTTTGTCTAGGAGTTTTATAGTTTTAGGTATTACATTTAGGTCTTCAATCCACTTGAAGTTGATTTTTATGTAGAGTGAGAGATGGAGGTCTAGATTCATTCTTCTCCATGTGGCTAGTTTCCCCAGCAGCATTTATTGAAAAGATTGTTCTTTTCCCCAATTAATGTTCTTGGCATCTTTGTCAAAAATGGGTTGTCTGTAAATGGATTAATTTCTGGGCTCTCTATTCTGTTCCACTGATCTATGTGTTATTTTTTTTAATATATACTTTAGAATTTGTTTGTCTCATTCTCCCCCCAGCCCTGCCCTTCTCCAATTTTTGGCCTTGTTACTCTAATTATAATTAATTGCTAAATTAGCTTAGGGAGAACAATTTTATAAGGTTGAGTCTTCCTATCTAACTTTGTATGTCTTTCCCTTTATACAAGTCTTTGTGTTTTCAGGAATGCTTTAAAAATTTATTAGTAAATATGGCACATTTCTAAAGCTTTTTCTTAAATATTTCATATTTTGCTGTTGCTATTGTAAAGTCTTCCCCCATTTCATCTTCCAACTTTGTGTTTGTAATCTAAAATCTATTGATATATGTAGTAATTCTGTATCTTGCTGCCCAAGTTTTCCTATTGTTTACTTTTTCAATTGAATGTCACAGGTTTTCTATATTCATCACAAGTTGTAGTAGTTTTATTATGTTCTCTAAATTTTTATACTTCCAGTTTCTCTTAGTAATTATATTGTCTAATATCTAATATCTAGGATGTTAAGTAATGAGGGTGACAAATAACCATCCTTCTTTGTTCCTGAATTGAGTGGGAATACCTCTAGTGTTGTCCTGGTAAGCATAATGGTTACTTTGGGATCAAGGTATATTTTATCAAGTTAAGAAGGTATACATTTATTTCTACCTTGACTTCAACATATTTCTAAATCATAGTAAAGCCCCAGGGCTATGTACCTGCACCATGATAGGATAAAAGCTCTAAAAGGAAAGAAACTTAGGACCCTCTAGTGTACCTTCCTCCCATGATGAGCAATGAATTCCAAGCACAGGAAGGTTGTAACTACTCCCTGCCCCAAAGTCCTAAAATTAGATTCGAAGACAAGTTGGAACACTGTCTCTTAGGTCTTATACCAGTGTTTTTTGGAGTATGTTAGGCTAACACTAGTTCTCTATAACATTATTTCTCTTCCATTATGCTCTCTCCTTGAGATTTTCCCATTTTATCCTTCTCTTCTCATCCCACTTCTGGGACTTCACATGTGTTGCTTGGCTGTGCATTCTTCCTGCAGCCTGCCATTGCTGACAAGCCAAGTTTATTGTAGGAGATTTCTAGACAGTGACATAATCCCTTCCCCACCCAAAAAGACTCTTTGCTATTTGCTCTTCCTGGACAAAGTACATTGTCTTCCAAATGCTGTTGGTTATATCTGGAATTAAAGCAGAAAGCTCATTGGAGCCACTGAACACCTCAAAATATACTTGTTTTTTTTTATTATTATTATACTTTAAGTTCTAGGGTACATGTACACAATGTGCAGGTTTGTTACATATATATACATGTGCCATGTTGGTGTGCTGCACCCATTACCTCGTCATTTACATTAGGTATATCTCCTAATGCTATCCCCCCTCCCCCCAATAGGCCCTGATGTGTGATGTTCCCCTTCCTGTGTCCAAGTGATCTCATTGTTCAATTCCCACCTATGAGTGAGAACATGTGGTGTTTGGTTTTCTGTTCTTGTGATAGTTTGCTGAGAATGATGGTTTCCAAGTAATTTTAAAGGGTCCATTTTGTGATAGATATAATACCATGCTCTAGGGATACATAGATGAAAAGATAGCCCCCTACTCTGAAGAAACTTACAGTCTACTATGGTGTCTAGAATGGAACTTAGAAGCCACTTCTTACAGGAAGCCATCCCTAAACTTCAGGTAGGGAAAATGTCCCTCGTATGTGGTCCCATAGCCCCCATGCTTACACTTAAGTTTGGCATTGGTCACACTGTAGATTGTCTCCTATGCTAGACTGTAGGCTGCTTGAGAACAGGGACTATGTCTTACTCATCACAGAAAAAAAGAAGATAACTAAAACATAATCTTGGCCCTTGAAGAACTTAAAATTGAGTGACAAATATAAACTACTAACATATGTAACAAACTAAGTTCAATCTACATTTGTATGAATTATAAATTCTACAGAATATATGCTACAAGAGGTAGGAGGTTTTGGAAAGGTGATTTAGAGGATATGGCCTTTGAGTTTAGAAGGAATGGTGTGATTTCCATAGTTGAGGTGGGCAAGTGAATCCAAGGTTAGGGAACATCATGAGCAAAGGCACAGAATTGGGACTGTATATGGGCTACTTAAGGAACAATAAGGCTTTCCATCTGAGTGGACTCTGGTAAGAATGTCAGGTAGGGGCTTGGTTGTAGCTGATCTTGGATGCAACCATAGGGTGTTTAGATTTTCTTCTGCAGGCAATGGTGCATGGACAAGGATATCTGAGCAAAAGGGACATGATTACTTTATCAATAGTGTAAATGATGGGAAAAGAGAGATAATATTCAGGAAGGGGATTCCTCAGACTTCCAATAATGTAGACAAAAGATATTAAGGTGAAAATAGATATGGAAAGGGAACAATTCTGGAAGCATTGTGCAAATGGACATGTCAGATCCTAACCTAGAATAAGGGAGATTCCAATTTAAGAGTCCTTATTTCCTGCCTCAGCAGAGCTTGCAGTGAGCTGAGATCACGCCACTGCACTCCAGCCTGGGCAACAGAGCAAGACTCCGTCTCAAAAAAAAAAAAAAAAAAAAAAATTAGCCGGGCGAGGTGGCGGGCGCCTGTAGTCCCAGCTACTCGGGAGGCTGAGGCAGGAGAATGGCGTGAACCCGGGAGGCGGAGCTTGCAGTGAGCTGAGATCACGCCACTGCACTCCAGCCTGGGCAACAGAGCAAGACTCCGTCTCAAAAAAAAAAAAAAAAAAGAGTCCTTATTTCAAAGGTGATGGCTCTAGTTTACATTCTCTGTCATTCACATGCTCCGGCCATGGCATGGGTAAAGTCACTCAGAAAGCACATAAAGAAAAGCCAGAGCAAGGTCACAGAACCTTATGGAAAACTTATATTTAAGGGGTAGGTAAATCTTCAGATTTAGAAGAAATTATGTTTCAAACTTATTAAAAAGACAAAAATGGGCCGGGCGCTGTGGCTCAAGCCTGTAATCCCAGCACTTTGGGAGGCCGAGACGGGTGGATCACGAGGTCAGGAGATCGAGACCATCCTGGCTAACATGGTGAAACCCCGTCTCTACTAAAAAATACAAAAAATTAGCCGGGCGAGGTGGCGGGCGCCTGTAGTCCCAGCTACTCGGGAGGCTGAGGCAGGAGAATGGCGGGAACCCGGGAGGCGGAGCTTGTAGTGAGCCGAGATCGCGCCTCTGAACTCCAGCCTGGGCGACAGAGCGAGACTCCGTCTCAAAAAAAAAAGACAAAAATGGGCCAGGCACAGTGGGATTATGCCTACAATCCCAGCACTCTGAGGCTGAGGCAGGAGGATTGCCTGAGCCCAGGAGTGTAAGACCAGCCTGGGCAACACAGGAAGACTTCATCACTACTAGGAAAAAAAAAAAAAAATTAGCTGGGCATGGTGGCATGTGTCTGTAGTCCCAGCTACTAGGCTGGCTGAGGCAGATCACTTCAGCCCAGGAAGGGTGAGGCTGCAGTGAGCTGTGATTGCACCACTGTACTCTAGCCTGGGCAACAGAGCAAGACCCTGTCTCCAAAAAAAAAAAAAAACAAATCTCACAGACATAGTTTTCATCCCTAAGTGGTTTGCTTAAGTTATTATCTGGTTTATTGCAGAGACCCCAACCCCTGACTTGTAGCTCAGTGCACTTTCTATTTTATGCTCTAGATTTTAGTTTAATGCGAAATGTGAGGATATCACCTACCTTTTCCATCCTCATCTATCTTAGTAAACCGGATTAAATTTGAATTCTGGACCCCTTTTCTTAAAATATCTTCTATCTCAGCTGGGCGTGGTGGCTCACGCCTGTAATCCCAGCACTTTGGGAGGCCAAGGCGGGTGGATCATGAGCTCAGGAGTTCGAGACCCGCCTGGCCAACATGGCGAAACCCTGTTTCTACTAAAAATACAGACGTTAGCTGGACGTGGTGGCGTGTGCCTGTAATCCCAGCTACTTGGGAGGCTGAGCCAGGAGAATTGCTTGAACCTGGGGAGGCAGAGGTTGCAGTGAGCCGAGATTGCACGACTGCACTCCAGCCTGGGCGACAGAGCAGAACTCCATCTCGGGGCAGGGGCAGGGGAAGGGGGCTGGGGGGAAGTATCTTGTATCTCATACATTTATAGCTACCAATAGCAAAGAGAAAATTGTGCCACTAGAAAACAGGGCAAGTCATCTATATGGATGCCACTTTATATTATGTGATATGAATTCATATAAAAAGCCTAATTAAATCTACCTTATGTTTCAAAGGCAGTAAGTTAATCTTACACATTATTGTTTTCATACTCTTTATGTAAAAGAAAAACTACCTCATTTTCAATGGTAAATTATTATCCCCCAAATACATTGCTGTATACAGAAGTGGAAAGATTTTGCTCAAATAAGCCAAAGCAAATGATTTCATTGTAGTTCTACAGAAGTTTTTGTTGGTACTAATACTGTAATCGTCTATAGCATATGCCACAGGTATTGTTTGAAAATTTTTTAATCTCAATTATCAAATGAAATATTTATACCTCAAAGAGGGAGGCCTGAAAAGACATGAAACTTTGAAATATAGACCATCTTACAGTCTTCAGAATAGCATCATCCCTGTTGAACAACATAAAAAAGTGTGGATTTTATGATATATTTGGAAGATACAAAAATGAATCATCACAAGCCATTATTAAAGAACTGTTTATAAATGAAAAACTCTGATGAAGGTCAGTTGACAAAATGAGTGGAGCACTGTAAATACTAAGAGTTGATGGCCCATGCCTAGATAATTCAGTGTTTCTATTCTTAGAAAATGGATTTTAGCCATTTGAATGTGGCCTAGTAAATGATCCTGTTACAATTTTCACATATCAATTCATGGTTTACCCAAAAAGATCTGCAGCATACTTTTAAATTGGCCTTTTTCTGGCAGAGGGATTCCAGAAAAATAATGTTTTTGTTTTGTTTTGTTTTGAATTTATTTGCTTACTTTGGGTTTCTTTTGTTTTTCTTAAGCAAGAATATTAAAGTACAATATCCATACAGAGAAGTACATTTTCTAAATGTACAACTTGGTGAAGTTTCACAAATTGAATATACTTATTTATCCAGCACCCAGAGCAACACAAAACATCACCAGCCCTTCAGAATCTACCATCTCATACTTCCTTCCAGTCAATAGGTACTTATCACCCCAAAGTTTACTGGGAGATAGTTCTCCCATGTGTCTCATGTTTCTGCATATCTTGTGAGCAAAGGCACTGACTGCATGTGTGCAGAACGTCTTTTCGAGGCAGCCTTGGAAGACAGAGTGTCTCCAGAGCAAAGCACAGGTATGTTTAGAGTCTTGAAAATAGAGATTATGTCCCTTACAGAGCAAAGAACAGGTTTACTTACTATTTAGTATAACAGAGATGTCTCCCTTCAAAGCGAAAAGGACAGGCATGCTTACTGCCCATTATAAAAGATTCAGCTTCCCTATGTTCCCTACGGTAGTTCCTCTCCTGTAACACAATCCCCTGTATGTACAGATGTCACTTGGCTTTATGTTGCCTTGTGGGAATTAGAGCTCAGGGAACCAGTGCAAATACTGACACTCTCTTGACTATTGAGTTGTAAGGTCCTTTGTCTCTGACCTAGCACATAAGGCTAACTTGTTAAGGTTAAGCTTGCAAGAAGGGTAAATCTCAGACCCATCACTGTCCTTGGTAGTAACCACTATTCTGACTTCTGCCACCATAGATTAGTTTTACTCACTGTTACACTTCATACATAAAAGAATTATATAGCATGTACTCTGGCTTCTCACATTTAACAACATATTTGTGAGAATCATTCATATTATTGCATGTAGGCATAATTCTTTCCTATAGTATAGTATTCCATTATACTTATAGTATTCCATTGTGTGAACATTTTAAAAAATTGGTTTATTTTTTCCACTATTGATGGACATTAGGGCAGCTCCCAGTGTCAGCTATTAAAATTGTGTTGTTATAAATACTTTATGCATGTCTTTGAGTGAATATATGTACATATTTCTGTTGGGTATATTCCCAGAACTAGATCAGAGGGTACGCACTGATACTGCCAAACAACTTTCTAAAGTATTTGTACTAAGCTACTCTCCCATAAGCAGTATATGAACCTTTTGGTATCTCTGTTATTTTCAACCTTTGTTATTTTCCATCATCTTTGCTTTGTTTTTTTTTAGTGATATGCTTTAATTTTACTGTCATCCATTCATAAGGAAAGATGCCATTGGCATAATAGAATTATACCATCGGCATAAGACAAATATGCCCATGGTATAATTCCAGTTTCACAAAGAAATCTCACAAGCACTTCCACTCTTTAGGCTGAGACAGGTGGATCATGAGGTCAGGAGTTTGAGACCAGCCTGGCCAACATAGTGAAACCCCATCTCTACTAAATATATTAGCTAGGCGTGGTGGCACAAGCCTGTAATCCCAGCTACTCTGGAGGCTGAGGCAGAATTGCTTAAACCTGGGAGGGGGAGGTTGCCGTGAGCCAAGATCATGCCACTACACTCCAACCCGGGCAACAGAGCAAGACTCTCCGTCTTGAAAAACAAAACAAAACAACTGAAAAAAAGACATGTCAATTACTAAGTTGTTACCAGGGCAAATTATCAAGAAAGACAATGAGAGCCATAAATTTTTTGTAATTTATTTATACATTAACACAATAGTTTCCAGTCTTCAGTGTCAGATAAGACCAAGTTATTCAAAATAAAATGTTAAAGATATGGTTTTAACAGAAACAATGTCATGAATATCCATATCCATATAATGTACAAAAAAGAAAGGCTGATATTATTCCAAATGTTCCTAATTGAAAGTAAAAGAAAATCTGTACAGCTGAATCTTCCCAGTAATTGAAAGTAAAAGAAAATCTGTACAGCTGAATCTTCCCAGTAAACAGAAAGAGAAAATATTATAACACAGTATTAATCTTCCACATAAATAAGGCTACATGCAAACAAGAAAGAGAACACCCAAAATTAGTGTTTCTTCAAAGAACCCTTCTCTAGGCAACATATTTAACACTCCAACCATCTTCTGTTCTTCTATGTGAATACTAAAAAAAAAAGTACTTCTCTTCCCATCATAACTAGTCGACCCAGTGTTAATTCTAGGCCCGATTTTCCCCTGAATCATTTCTCCCTTTTTATTCGGTTTTCCCTGCTTAGAGCACCCATCACAATCTCTTTCATTCTTCTATCACTCTGAACTAGAAATCACCTTTCATTCCATCCAGCTCTGTATTCCTTTAAACCCTCTAGGAATTGCTAAAGAGGGATGAGGAGCTGAAAAGAAAGGAGAATGGGGAATAAGAGGTCTGGCAGTCTATTTTACAGAACAGCCTGCTTCTAGACATGACAAAGAGTCAAGAAACTAAAAAGCCTGCTTCTGCAGATGTTTCTGAACTACTACTTTGTTTTTTTAAAGGAAGACAGAAGAGATTTATGAGAGATGAGAGAAAAGAAAGTGTACACTCACTCTGGCACTTCATTAGGTTCAGGAAGGGAGGAAAATAAAGGTACCTAGATTTTCAATGAATCCACTGGTTGTGGCTGAGAAAGCTTCGTACTTGTCAAGAACACCAACATATTAACCTTGCCATGACGACAGGGTCTGACATGTCCCCTCAACCATTTGTCTGACAGTAGGGTTTCTGGATGATGAGGGTGGTGGTGGCAAAGAATTGAGAGGTCTTTTGGAAGAGGAAGGAGTCTTTTGTGTGCTAACAGGAAACCTGTGTCCACCACCAGTGTTGTGGAGATCCCTGTTGATTAGAAACCACAGAGTGGAGCTGGCAATGGTCTGGGATGTGTTCACTCAGCAGGGAGCTGCCCAAGGTGGTGGGCATAGCCAGTAGCAGGCAGCAACAGGTGACCAGAGTCTCAGGAAAAGTAATGGAGTCCCATAATTCACACAGACCAAGTTGCCCCCTGCTGTTCTCCCTTGACTTCACTAATGCCCAGCAATTGTGGACAAGCCATGTGCCTGTACTGTCAGATGCAGAGCAGGGTGAGCTGCATAGGTTGTTAGACACAGCTAGAAATCCAAATAGGAGGAGCCAGATTAGAGGTCCTGGGAACAAACAGAGTCCAAACAAAGGTAAAGACAGTGTAATCTACAGCATCATTCTCTTCGCTTAGAAGGATGTAACCCATCGGCTGGGAGCATGTGATGTTAACGCAGAATAGCAAGACAACCAGGTGAAAGGGAAGCAGCATAGCCACCAAAGTATCAATCTTCAGGTTGAGAGAACGGAAAGTTTAAACAGAGGGTAGAGGAAAATCAGAACAAAAAAAAGTAAAGGGCATACCTAATGCTGTTACCCAAGCACAGGTCCAGCTCATGGTGGCAGGGGACCTTCTGCAGTAGTAGTTCCAAAGGCAAAGGTTAACCAGACTGGAACCCAAAGGGCCTGGGGATCTCCACTGGCTCCCTCATCGGGCGACATCTAGCTCTATGGGTGTCTTCATCCAACAGGTAGTACTGCAGTGGATTTGGCCAGAGGTCCTCTTTAATAATCTGAGCAATCCTGTCGGACTCTGGAAGGCTGTGGTCTGAAAACCAGGTGAAGAAGCTGCAGATGACATGTCGGTTCCTATGAATGAAGGACTGGGGTCCATGGCCCTGGCGCCACATGATTAGAGTGGAAAAAGACACCACTTGGCCGAAGGATCTGACCTCATACACCTTGATGATCAGCTTGTTTCTGAAGTAAGGGTTTCTTCCAAAGAAGAACTTAAACTTGCAGCCTGTCCTAGGGTATCTGAGCTCCTTCACTTCCAAATTGGTTAAGTAGCTTAACATCTCGGCATCTTGGCCTCTAATCATGGCAGACAGCTGTGGGTGGTGGCGGAAAGCAGTGACCCAGAAGCCCGGGATATTGCGAATGATGTCATTCCTCTGCTCCAGGTAGTATTCATGAATCTGCCCAAACCTGCGCTCCACCTGCAGGAGGGCCCTGTCAGCCTCGGCATTGAGGGAGTCCAGTTCCAGCTGGATGGACTCCAGGGGATTCAGGTGGAGACCCATCTTCAGGGACCCAGGCCCTGCATCCCTGTTTACCTCATCTATTGCTCTGTTTCCTTCCGCCATGTCCATTTCCTCGCCTCCTGGCTTCTCATCCACTGGGGCTGAGAGCATGGCACGCTCCTCAGGCTTCACGTCCTCGGCCTTCTCCTCTGTAATCACTTCAGACTCCGACCTCCCTGCACCACAGGTTTTTACAGCCTTCTCCCCAACTAGGCCGCGCGTCTCTTCACCCGGAAAGCCATTTTTGAGGCTGCCGTCAGTTGTCAGCGAGACAGAGGCTGCTTTTAGGCCCTCCACGGGTGATGGAGTCACTTCCTGTCCCGCTTTGACGGCTCCATGACTGCGACTCCCATCGACCAAGATGTGGAAAGTATGGCCACTATCTGCAGGATCCTGGGGCGCGACCCCCTCCTCTGGAAGCCGGGGCGGTGGGAGCACGACTGGCTCCAAGCGGCCCTCAAACACATCTGCCATTACCTGTGTTGCCTTGCTCTTCTCTCGGGACCTCTGGCCCTGGTGCGGGTCTTCCAGGGCATGGTCGAGAGTAGTAGGCCTGTGAGGACTCTCCAGGAGGCTCATGTTGGTAGCGGCCAGGGCGGCAGTCGGTAGAGGCCAGGCCAGTGGTGGGTACCGTCAACGTTCCTCACACAAAATGGCGAGTAAACACCTCAACTATTGGCACCGCCCACTCTTCAGTCTCGCGACACCCACCCCTCAGTCTCGCGAGTCTGGTGGTGTCCTGTGCATCGTTATTTTAGCCATTGTGCTGGATGAGTGGTGGTATCACACGGTGGTTTTAATTTGCATTTAGCCAAAGCCTAATCAACTGAGAACCTTCTCATGTTTTTTGGCCATTAGGATATTCTCTCTTGGGCAGTATCTGAGGCTTCTCCCTATTTCTTTGCTGGGCAGGCGTTCTTTTCCATATGGATTTGTAGGAAGCCTTTGTACATGCTAGATACTAGTCATTCTTCAAGTATAGATGTTACAAATATTTCCTCCCACTCTGTGGGTTACTTTTTCTGTTTGTTTTTTTTTTTTTTTTTTTTTTTTTTTAGTAGAGATGTGGTTTTGCCATGTTGGCCAGGCTGTTCTTGAACTCCTGGCCTCAGGTGATCCGCCCACTTTGGCCTCCCAAAGTGCTGGGATTACAGTCGTGAGCCACCGCGCCTGGCCTACTTTTTCATCATCTTAATGGTACCTTTTGAAGAACAAAAGTTTTTCATCTTAATATGTGTCAAGTTGTCATTTCCCCCTCTACCTTAGTGTTTTTCTGCTCTAAGAAATCTTATCTCTTGCCTGGGCACAGTGCCTCACACCTGTAATCCCAGCACTTTGAGAGGCGGAGGTGGAAAGATCACTTGAGCCCAGGAGTTGGACACCAGTCTGGGCAACATAGGAAGACCCCATCTCTATTTTAAAAAAGAATTAAAAAATGAGGAACCTTATCTCACCAAGATTGTTCAAATTTATATCTGCCATCCAGCTGGAATTGATTTTTATTAGTGGGGTCACAATTTGTTTTTTTCCATATGAATATCTAATTGACCCAGCCTTGTTTATTGAAAAGACCATTCTTTCCACATTCATAGGTTTTTAAATGTTTCCATCAAAAATGACATAAATCATTGGCCAGAGCTAGTCAGTTGACCTTGTCTAACTTTAATAGGACAGGGAGGTGTAATCTTCTCCTGAGCCTGGAAGGAAGAAACTGGAAATATTGGCAAGTGCTGTATCACTCATCATGAAAAATAATTTGAGTAATAAACAAAAGACCAATAGAGTTAGGCCAAAGGACATAGAGAAAAGGTAATAATAAACAGAAATTTATGTAAGACAATACAGAGTATCAACCAGAGATGAATAATAAAAAGAGAAAATAAACAATATTTGGAAAGGAAAACATAGTCACATTGATTATTTAAAGAAATATAAGACAGGATGTTAGACAGCTTTATGCCAATACATTTTCAAACTTAGATGAAATATATGGCTTCATAGAAATGTGTAACTTATCAACACGGACTGAAATGCAATAGAAAATCTAAATAGGCCTAGAGACAGTAAATAAATGGAATCAGTAGCTTAAAAAAATCTTTCCACAAAAATAGCGTGAGGTTCAAATGATTTTGAGGCAACTACTACCAAACATTCAAGGTACACATAATCCATTTTTATATTTATTAAACATTCAACAAATGTTTATTGGGTACCTACTGTGTGCCTGGTACTCTTATGGGCCGTCTGGATGTAACAGTGAACAGAACAAGGATTTCTTCCCTCTTGGGGTTTACATTTTAGCAGGGGAGAAAGATAACAATAACAAGAAAATCATATTGCACATTAGAAAGTTATAAGTGTTATGGAAAAAACAATAGAGTAAGGACATGGAAAGTTCTGGGGGGTAGGGAGTGGGGAGCAGACTGTAGTATGAAATAGGGTGGTCAGAGGAAACCTCATTGAAAAGATGAGATTTTGGCAAAGAGTCAAAGAAGGTGAGGGAGTCAGCCAGTAGAAATCTTGGAGAAGAGCATTTCAGGAAGAGAAGTGCTAAGCAGAAGCACCAAGACAGGAACATGCCTAGAATGTTCAAGAAATAACAAGGAGGCCAGCATGGATGGAGCAAAGTGAATGAGGGAGGCTAGATCAAGTAGTTTCTTGTATGATGGTGTAAGAAATTTGGCTTTTATTCTTAATGAAATGGGAAATTACTACAGGATTTTTAGCAGAGGACACAAAATGTGACTTTAGTTTTGCATGAATCACTCTGACTCCTGGGTGAAAAATAATCTGTATGGAAGCAATGGTAGATTTAGGGGGATCTTTTAGGAGGCTACTGCACTAACCCGGGTAAAAGATGTTTCTCAGACCAGGTGGTAGCAATGGAGGTGGATGGTGGATATAGTATGATGGTAGAGTCAGCCTGATTTCATGGTAAATTGGCTATGGGATCTCTTAGTTCATTTTCTGTTGCTGTAACTGAATATCTGAGACTGGGTAATTTATAAAGAAAAGTTTATTTAACTCACAATTCTGGAGGCTGAGAAGTCCAATATGCTATGCTATGAAGTAGCATGACAAAAAAGCAGAAGAGCTAGCAAGCACCTGGGAAAGAATGGACAAAAGAGCCTGACTCAGCATTATAGCAACCCACTCTCTCAAAAACTAATCCATTCCCATGAGAAGTAATCCAGCCTTGCAACAAAGACTTAAATCCATCTTACCAACCTGATCATCTCTTAAAGGCCCCACCTCCCAGCATGGGGTATAAAAGAAAGAGAGAAATCAAGGATGACTCCAAGGATTTTGACCCGAGCAACTGTTAGGATGGAGATACTGGAAGCAGAGATGGTGAAGGCTATAATGAGGAAGATCTTTGCAGGAAAATCAGAGTTATCTTTTTTTAAAAAAAACATACTGTTTGAGATGATTATTGGACAACAGAGTTGAGATGCCAAGTGGGCATAATGAGTTTAGAGCCCAGGAGAGGTCTGAGATAGGTATTCACATTTTGGGATAATCAGCATGCATGGAATTTAAAGCCAAATGATTGGATGAGAACACTGAGATAGTGAGTCCTGATAAGCTGGGCCCTGAAGACTCCAAAATTATAAGGTCAAGAAAAAAAGGAAAAACATCAAGGAAGACTGAAGAGAGACCAGCAGGGTAGGAAGGAAACCAAGAGTGCAATGTGCTTGAAGCCGAATGTGTAAAGGAAGTTGTTCAGCTGTGTCACAGGGTGCTCACAGGTCAGTTAAGATGAGGTCTGAGAACTGACTGTTGGATTTTACAACAAAGAGTCACTGGTGACTCAACAAGAGCACTTTCAGTGGAGTGGTGGGGGTTGAAATATGTTTGAAAGGGAAAGGGAGGAAATAAATTGGAGATTGAATATTGACAATTCTTTTGAGGAATTTTTCTCCAAAAAGAAACAAAGAAATGGGATCATGACAAGAGTAGTCAGGCTACTTTCAGTGGAGTGGTGGGGTAATAGCTTGGCTGGAATAAGTTTAAGAGAAAACAAGAAGCGAAAAAGTGAAAACAGCAAGAATATACAACTCTTTTGAGAAGTTTTGCTTCAAAGAAATGGGATAATAGCTGGTGGGGAAATGGAGCAAAGAACGTGTTTTTAAAAAGGAAGAAGAAGCATGTGTAAAGAAGCAGGTTGGTTTGAATGATCTAGTAGGGAGCAGAAACTAATGATGTAAGAGATAGAAGGAAGCATTATTGGAGGGATGTCCTAGAATAGACAAAAGGAGGTGGAATCTAGTGCCTAAGTGGAGGAGGAGATGTCAGCTTTAGGTGGGAGCATGACAAATTCACTAGTGGTAATTGGCAGGAAGTCAAAGTATGAGGGTGTATGTGCTGGTAAACAGGTAGAAGTGATAGGAGATTTATGAAATCTTCCTCTGATTGCTTCACTGTTCTCAGTGAAATAGAAAGCAAGATGATCAAATGAGTATGAGGAGATGGGGCAAGAGGCAGTGGAGTCTGAGGACAGAGAAGAAGGTATGAAATAGTTGTCTAGAGAGAAGAGTGACTAAACTGTGACCTAAAGTATTGTCAGACAACATTAAAGTCATGAATTCAAAGTGAGACCCATCAGCATGGCTATGAATTTTTCTCTAGCCACATTCAACTTACAGGTGCAGTGTGAATAAGCAGAGTTGGATTTAGAGCTGAAACAAGAAGGACAAGAGAATAATTACAATAATTGATCTTAGAGTTTAAGCTGGAGGAACAGAAGACATGCAGGATGAGGTCAGTGAAAAGGTGGTCTGATCAATGAATTGGAAGATTCAGGGTACTGAAGGTCTCCTGGGGTCAAGTCCTAGGGAGAATAAGCTAGAGGGCTAAGAGACAGTGGTTTTGAGAATGACCTGCAAGAGATTAGTCAGAATCCTATTCATGAATCCAAGTTGGTCTCTCATGAGGCAGATAGAGGATAAGGTCATTGCAGGGAAGGTCAATGAGCCAACAGGACAGGGTGGGAAGAATAGTCTATGTGTATACTGAAATCACTGAGAGATAAGACGAGAGAAGTGAGAATGAGGCAGGAGCTAAAAAACATGAGAAATGAGAGGGAATGACATGAGGGTAGCAACGTTTTAGAGCAATAGGTGGTCCAAACCATTGACAGGAGACTCAAAGCTGGATTTGTATTCTAGGGCCAAGGTATAGCACCACCACCTTTGGATAAAATCAGTTAGTGGGAAGGCAGACACCTTTAGAATTTTTTATTTCTTAATGTCAGAGACCCTGGTATTATACATCTCCTCAAAGGTATGCATATATTAGGAAATATTTTTTAAAACTGAAAAGTGAGTAGTGGTATTATTCTTTGAGTTCATTTTCAAGTATTACTTTCTTTTGGGGTTCCATTCTGCTTTGTACTAAGGCATGGACTAGAAACTGTTGAAAAGAATAATATACAATTTCAACTTTGGAGTCTGAAATATTCTGGCTATAATTTTTTTTTTCCTTAAAAAAGGGAGAACAAGGAGAGCTATATAAAATCTCTGAAATGTTTTGTCAACTAAAGACAGAAATAGAGATGTGAAGAAAGAGGGAGAGGGAGAAAAAGGAAAGAAAAAAGAAAAATGAGTAAGGGAAGGAAGAATAATATGGCTTCTTGGAAAGAGTACAATTTAGGCACTAATCTGCACATCATAGAGTTGTAAAGAGTTTAATTCTCTGGGAAACAGAAAAAGCATGATGTTTTAAAAGATAAACTCTATATTAGATGATTGAAAGGAGCCTGTGAAATGTACAGTCTTGTTTTCCTTGGACTCCTGAAATACTCTTTTTCAGTTCTTGTTTTGAAAGGGATCCCTGTCTCTTAAATTCTTAATACAACTTTGTTTATATAGTGATTTAACATACAGAACTATTTTTCTTAGAACTAGGCCACCCAGTTTAGAAAGCTGAGGGCCTGAATACAATATGTCACTTTCCTAAGATTCAAAAGAATGTTGGTAAACAAGAGAGGGAGATGTACACTTTGCTAATTTCTTCTGTTTCCCAATGGAAAGTCTATCAAACTATTTGCATAGGAAATGGTCAAAAAGGAGTTTTAAGTGATTAACCAAGTAGCTTTACAGCTGCAGTCATCTTTATTGTATGTAAATATAGATAAGAGGGGAGAAAAATATTTGAGTTACCAGGGCATGAGAAATGATTTACCCTAGCAAAGTTAACAAATTATGATTTAATCATTTTCTACTAAGGTAGCACTCATAGAAAGAAAATATACATTATTGTGCCTGGTGAAACTGTAAAAGTCTAAAAAGTCTATGTAGAGTCCTGGCCTGATAGACTGGCCCCAGAGTGTTTCAGCCAGGGGTGAGCAGAGCCACAGGCTTGTGACTGGACCTGTGTTCTGGCTAGTGCCAAGCGTCCCCACCAGTGAATGTGATACAGGAGCAAAATGACGCAACCACTGTTACAGTGTTTATGTTACACAAAACCAAAATACCAGTATTTATGTCAGACTTTTATTTTAAAGGTGTTCATAATTTAGGAAATACAACAGTGAAACTAAATAATATGTTTTAAATGCAAATTTTTAAAGATATTATAAAATATGTTTCCAATATCTAAATGTTAGACATATATAATCACTCTAGCCTAATTTAGATAAAATTTGTTAAGTATTAGAAAAGAAATTGATACTACATAAATGCATAAGTTGGTTAATCATGGAAATGCATGATTGGTTAATGCATAAGTTGGTTAATGCATAAGTTGGTTAATCATGGAAAACGGAAAATGAAAAAAAACAAAGTGCATTGATAACGTCATCATTACCATAAGAGTATTTTTTGGAGCAAATTTTTTCCAGCTGCTATAAAAGCTTTCAGTTTCTACACTGGTGGCAGAGAGGTGAACAGAGTTTTGCTCTAATTCCTAGTATTTTCTTGAGTTGTCATTTTAGAATAATCTCTCTTAGTTATTTCTTAAAAAAAAAGTAATCACAATTTTTATGGATGGCAAACTGTAGTCTTTGTTTCAAGTAAAGCATTTCTAGTTTTATCTTTATCTTTAATTTATCCTGTTTGGATATAGATTAGGTACAACTATATCAACCTAATTAATTACTGTCCCATTCACATTCCATTTTATTGAAAGGTCTTTGAAGTAGGAGTAAGATTTATGTATGTGATAGGAGGTTTAGGGGCTGGGTGTAGTGGCTCATGCCTGTGATCCCAGCACTATGGGGGGCCAAAGTGGGAAAATCACCTGAGGCTGGAGTTTGTGACCAGCCTGGACCAGGTAGTGAGACCCTGTGTGTTAGGTTATTCTTGAATTGCTATTAAAAAAAAAAAAAAAACCTGAGATTGGGTAATTTATAAAGAAAAAAAGTTTAATTGGTTCAACAGGCTTTACAGGAAGCATGGTGTGGCATCTGCTCATCTTCTGGGGAGACTTAAGGAAGCTTACAATCATGGCAGAAGGCAGAGGGGGAACAGGCACATCACATGGCAAGAGCAGGAGAGAGAGGGAGGTACCACACACTTTTAAGTGACCAGGTCTTGTGAGAAATCACTCACTGTCAAGAGGACAGCATCAAGGGGATGGTGTTAAACCATTCACAAGAAACTGCCCCGAAGATCCAGTCATCTCCCACCAGGCGCCACCTCAAACACTGGGGATTACATTTCAACATGAGATTTGAGCAGGGACAAATATCCAACCATATCACCCTGTCTCTACAAAATAATTTAAAAATCAGCCAGGCATGGTGCTGCATACCTGTAGTCCTAGCTACTCAGGAGGCTGAGGTGGGAGGATCGCTTGAGCCCAGGAGTTCGAGCTTACAGTGAGTTATTATTGCCAGTGGCACTCCAGCTTGGGTGACAGTGACACCCTGTCAAAAAAAAGGTTTGGGTTGTCAATTGTTATTTTCTCTTTCTTTTTGAGGAGTATAGAGTTACTCCTCCATTCTTTTCAAATTTTAATATAGCGTATAACTCTTTGCATATGTTTCAAGATGATAATTCAGCACCTCTTAGAGTATTGAATAATCACAGTAAAATAAATATACCAGAATTTCATCATTTTAACATACGCCATATACTGAACTGCCAGAATACTGAGAAAAGATATTACAATCACTAGTTGAAACCAGGAAGCCAGATTCTGTCATCAAATCCAAATAGCACAGGAAGAGCAGTGCCTATTTATTGACCACCTTTTGTGTGGCAGGGAGGTGATAGATGTTTAGTAGTGAATGAAACAGGCATGGATCTGTGTCCAGAATTGGTTCCTTTCAGTGGGTTCTTGGTCTCTCTGACTTCAAGAATGAAGCCGTAGACCCTCACAGTGTTACAGTTCTTAAAGATGGTGTGTCCAGAGTTTCGCCTTTGGGTGGGTTCAGGGTCTCACTTGATGTCAGGAGTGAAGCCGCAGGCCTTGCAGTGAGTGTTACAGCTCTTAAAGGTGGTGTGTCCGGAGTTGTTTGTTCCTCCTGGTGGGTTTGTGGTCTTGCTGACTTCAGGAGTGAAGCTGCAGACCTTCTCAGTGAGTGTTACAGCTCATAAAGGTAGTGCAGACCCAAAGAGTAAGCAGCAGCAAGATTTATGGTGAAAAGCAAAAGAACAAAGCTTCCACAGCATGGAAGGGGACCTGAGCAGGTTGCTGCTGCTGACTTGGGTGGCCAGCTTTTATTCCCTTATTTGGCCCCACCCACATCCTCCTGATTGGTGCATTTACAAACCTTTAGCTAGACACAGAGCACTGATTGGTGTGTTTACAATCCTCTAGCTAGGCAGAAAAGTTCTCCAACTTCCTACCTGACCCAGAAGCCCAGCTGGCTTCACCTTTGAGATCCTGCTCAGGGAGCTTAGAATGAAGAAGGCAGAAACAGGAGACTAGCCAGGAAGGGCAGAAGCCAGGCAGACAGCACAGCAAACTCAGATGTAAAAAACAAGGTGGGAGGAAAGGGAGAAGGTCCAAGGTAGTTGCCCAAAAAGGGATGCTGGTCTGGAGATGGGTGGACGCATATTATATAGAAACAAGTAGAAATCTTAATGCCCTTTGAAAAATATAAGTATAAATTTAGGTGGTGAGTTGTTTTAACAAGATATATGATCCTTGTTTGGGGTAGGGGATAGGAAAGCTCTCAAAAGCATTCTTGGGACAGTGGAGAAAATGTAAAAAGGGCCTGGATAGTAAAATGTTTAAAAGAATTACATGAATTTTCTTAGGTGTGATAAATGGCATTATAAGTATAGAAAACAGCATTCTTATTCTCAGAAAGGAATTTTAGCATTTAGGGGTCAAGTGTTATGATATTTGCAACTTACTTTCACAAAGTTCAACTACAATGCCAAAAACAAACTTCTGGGGAGAGAGGGAGGAAAAGAAAGAAAATATAGCAAATTTTAACTAGGTGGAATTATGTAGCTATTTGATTATACTATGCTTTCTATATATGTATGAAAATTTGTATAATAAAAAGTGGGGGGTCAAAAAATAAGCATGTGTATTAGTCTGTTTTCTCACTGCTGATAAAGACATACCCGAGACTGGGCAATTTACAAAAGAAAGAGGTTTAATGGACTTACAGTTCCACATGGCTGGGGAGGCCTCACAATCTTGGTGGAAGGCAAGGAGGAGCAAGTCACATCTTACATGGATGGCAACAGGCAAAGAGAGAGAGCTTGTACAGGGAAACTCCCATTTTTAAAACCATCAGATCTTGTGAGACTTATTCACTATCATGAGAATAGCATGGGAAAGACCCACCCCCATGATTCAGTGATCTCCCACCAGGTTCCTCCCACAACACATGGGAATTATGGGAGCTACAAGATGAGATATGGGTGGGGACACAGAGCCAAACCATATCAGCATCCTACTCTCCTTTTGACAATGGATGAGGCAGTTGAAAGGAATATCAAGGAGAGAGGGGAAGAATGCAGGGTGTGGCCTATTATGACTTTGGGCAAATGCTTCACCTCTTTGAGCCTGAGTTTTCTTCCTGTGTTTCACAGATAATATCTACATACAGGGGTGACATGAAGATTAAGTAAGTTGAAATGTAGTGGTTAAGAGTGGTGAGTCCAAATCTCAAACTGCACTTAGTTACTAAATAACCTTGGGAAAGTTACTTTTGTGCCTCAGTTTCCTTATCTGTAAAACTGACATAATAATAGTGCCTACCTCCCAGAATTGTTGTGAAGCACAGAATTGTTCTAAAGAGCAAAGCTTAGCATGTATTAAGTATTTGATAAATATTAGCTCTCATTATTTTTGCTATCTAGGACTCAGCATCCTGAAAACAGAGAATACCCCTTCTTTTCACATGCCCATTGGACATTCACAAAAATTGAGAATTTATTATGCCCATAAAAAAAACCTCAATATATTGCAAAAAGTAGAGTGTGAGCAGCATGTTCTGTAATTGCTGATATAAATAACTCTCTAAATCAACTCTTGGATCAAAAAGGAAATAAATAAATTACAAAACACCTTCAAAATAACAATAATGGAAACCTCATATACCAGAACTTATGGTCTGCAACTAAAAGACTTGTTAGTATTACTTGTGAATACTGACACAAATATAAAATATAATTAAACAAGATCCACCAATACACTCAGTCATTTACCACAACCCATTGGACATGCCCATGCCCTTTCAAAAATATAAGTATATGATCCTTGTTTGGGGTAGGGGACAGGAAAGCTCTCAAAAGCATTTTTGGGACAGTGGAGGAAATTAAAATATGGACTGGATAGTAAATGTTTTTCCAACAATTTTGTTTTAGCAAATTACATCCTTATCACAACATCCTATAAAGCAGGTACTATCATTAGCCCTGTTCAACAGATAAGAAAACTGAGGTGCAGATTTTTTTTTTTTTTTTTTAGTAGAGCACCCAGGTGGAGTGCAGTGGAGCAATCTTGGCTCACTACAAGCTCCGCCTTCTGGGTTAACGCCATTCTCCTGGCTCAGTCTCCCGAGTAGCTGGGACTACAGGCACCTACCACCACGTCCGGCTAATTTTTTGATTTTTTTTTTTTTTAGTAGAGACGGGGTTTCACCGTGTTATCCAGGATGGTCTAGATCTCCTGACCTCGTGATCCGCCCACCTCGGCTTCCCAAAGTGCTGGGTTTACAGGCGTGAGCCACCGCACCCGGGCGAGGTGCTGAAATATTAATTTGCAGATGGACACATAGGAAATGGCAAGGTCAAGAAATGAACCCAGGCAATCTGACCTAAAGCTCTTCCTTTTAAACTCTGCAGGCTACTCTCTGAGCCATTCTCAGCTACAAAAGAGGGTTAATAATTCTTATCTCTTGTGGTGGACATGGTAAGATATGGAGCTGAGTGGGGAGAGGCATTGATGCTCTCTTTATCTGTTTCTGTACTGTTGAGCTGTTATAATGAGCATGCATTATTCATGTACTTTTTCATCAGGAAAATGTTTTTTAGGGGCCTATAAGAGTGCCTGGCACAAAGAGGCTCCCAATAAAAACATTATTATGTCTGAAAGCAAATTCAGAATTTCCATTTGACTTAATAGGAATTCATCAGCTCCAGAAGCTTGGTGAAAAAAAGAAACAAGATAGGGCAACAGCTAGAGGAGAATTCAGGTGGGAGGTTTTTACTTTCAAATGAGAAGGGCTCATACATCCTAAAGTAAGAGGTGGGAACAGAAGGAGGGAGAAGGAATTGGGAGCTGGGGGGAGAGTGGTCTTAATACCTCACTAGATGAATTTAATTATTCGGGGGAAGGTTAATAGTGACCAATTGTTGACATATAAGCCCCATTTCATACACACCATGAATAGGCCTCCCTGGGGTAACAAAAATTTAAAGGTCATTTTGGAAAAAGACAGAAATTAAAAGAACTCTATAGCTTGCTTTCTTTATCTACCTGATTCTGGCGACGTGAGAATAGGTTTTCTGAAGAGGAGCCAACAGTTTGTTTTTCCACTTGTGGGTTACAATGGTAAAATGATTGTTGGCAAAAGAACATCTTTTCAAGCAGCTTCCCTTGGTGTAGGTCAGAGGAGCAACAAGCAGAGTTATTTCTGCAGCTGGGAAAAAGGTTCAGAGCTATCTTCCTGGAATCGGCTCTTGTTTCAGAATCTAAAATAGATTTGAAATATTGTGCTATTTGGGAATCGGGGCCTATTCAGGCTAAGCACATCTGTTGGTAGCTGTTGAAATTCAAATAAATTCAAATAAAGTCCAAGTAATGCTCATATTACACTTACCAATTCCAAATTTTGAAAATACATATATACAAAACCTACACCCCAGTTGCTATCACTACCTAAGACACAATATGGAAAGCCTTGATTTTCTGCCAGCCATAGTTGCTTTGAACCTGAACCACAACATTTAATTCCTTTGGAAATGCCCCTTCCTCCCTACCTGAACTTTTCAACTGAGATTCATTTTCAAAAGTTTAAATATGAACTATAACAAATAGTTCTATATTTTGGTTTTGATCATTTGACAGACTTCAGTAGTTGAAATGAGGTTGTTGGACTACTGAAGTCATAAAGCCAGAATTGAGTAAATGCATTTTCCTTCTTGTCATCTTTCTGTTTTCAGTAAATACAGTTTACTTAGGTGTGGTGATTAAGGAAACCTGGTCGATTTATTTATATACTATTCCATATTCAAGGTGTCTTTTAAAAGGCAAACAAAGGACAGCAAAGTAAGGGAACTTGCCTTTTTAAATTAAACCATGACTTTCTTATAGTAATCTACCCAATGTGTGGAAAGAAGTAGAACTGGCTGGGTGCATTGGCTGACACCTGTAATCCCAGCACGTTGGGAAGCCGAGGTAGGAAGATCACTTGAGTGCAGGAGTTCGAAACCAGCCTGGGCAACATAGTGAGACCCAGTCTCTACCAAAAAAAAAAAAAAATTAGCTGAGAGTGGTGGCATGTGTCTGGAGTCCCAGCTACTTGGGAGGCTGAGGTGGGAGGATACTTGAGCCCAGGAGGTTGAGGCTGCAGTGAGCCATGTTGGCACTACTGCACTCCAGCCTGGAGCAAGACCCCATCTCAAAAAACAAAACATAGAATAATTATTTTAAGATTGTGAGTTTTTCTTTTTTTTCTTAATAGTTAAAAATTTGAAAGGCATTTAAGTGACATATTCATGTCATAACCTGAGAGTTTACAATGTTATAAGTAGGTAGCACACTAAGCACATTACATGAATTATCTCTTAATTTAAACCTCATAATTACCCAACGAAGTCTGTGTCATCATTTCCATCTTACTTATAAATGTATCCAAGGCTTACAAATAAGTAATTTGTCCAAGGTCACACACTGAGTCAGGATTGAAACTGTGCCCATTACTCAAGTTATTAACTCTTTTTATTTTTATTATTATTTGTAGAGACAGGGTCTCCCTATGTTGCCCAGGCTGCTCTTGAATTCCTGGCCTTAAGCGGTTATCCCATGTCAGCCTCCCAAAGTGCTGGGATTACAGGCATGAGCCACTGTGCCCGGCCTGAGCTGTTCACTCTTAATCTATAACAATGCCTTTTACATGAGAAACAGTAAACAGGAAGGCAGGGGATGATAAAGAGGATATTGAAATATGTTAGGAGCTACACACTAGAAATAAATTCACAGTTAAAAATATGAAGACCTTTATCTAAATCCAGGCAAACTGCAAACTTTAAAAAGAATTATGATAAGAATAAAGCATCAGGAAGGAGGAAGATAAACTGATGACACTGATATCCCAGAATAAGGCTCCAGAGACAAAGGTATAACCATCATCACATATGGTTGGTGACTCCCACAGTGTGTTCCTCACCTTCGCCAGCATCTGTGCGAAATGTGAGTGTTCTCTGTAAAGGTTCTGGCATGGCAAAAGATCCTAACTCTAGGAAGCTGAATCACTTACCATTTGGCACTGATATCCCTGATTTCTTCTGATTAACTTTTTTGCTATCATATATATGTTGAAAAATGAAAGTATTAAAATCAGTAATAATGTTCAATAACTAGTACAGCTGTTCCCTTGTTCCACCTCAATGTTATTTATAGAAAAGCCATTATTCCACTATTCTGTATCAATAACAATTTTCATTTTTGTTTTTCTGTGTGTATATGTATTAATTAAATAACAAAATTTCCAGTTTTCCTAATAATTCTAATGACTACATAACACTCCGTTGAGTTGATGCACTGTAATTTATACTGGGTATTTTCTTTCCAGTTTTTTTGCTATTATAAATATCCTTCCAAGAACTTATTTATACATCTAATTTACTCGAATTTCTTCATATACAAATTCTATGTTTATGTCCTCTGACCATTTATCTCTTGAGGTTTGATTTCATAAATATTTGATGCATATTTCTCCTAGCTTTGCTAAAAATTAAAGGAAATATTTAACTCTTTAATGCACTACAATCTTACTCTGGTATGTACTGTAAGTGCTAATTTAAATCACTTTTTGTTTTGTTTTTGTGTTAGCCAGTTATCCTGGCAATTATTAAAACATAATTAACTAGGCATGGTGTTATACATCTGTAGTCCCACCTGTTTGGGAGGCTGAAATGGGAAGATCATTTGAGCTCCATAGATGAGGCTACAGTGAGCCGTGATCACACGACTGCACTCCAGCCTGGGCAACAGAGCGAGATATGTCTGAAAATTTTAAAAATAAAGATAAAAAATAAAAAATGAATACAATGAATGAATAAAATGTAATTACTAAATTATTTTTTCCTAATTTTGTGATAGTATATATTCAATTTATTTCTACATGTCTTACCCTGCTTTATTCAATTAGTATAATAACTTATACTTTATGTTTTAGGATTTCCTGGGGAAATTCTGGAGACTAGAGCAACATCATGAGTCACAGTTTCTTTGTTAGTGTGGAATTTCAATATTTAACAAACAGTAAATAACTTTACTTGGTGAAAATTGTTTTTTCATATAATAACATAGTATATATCTCAATCTGTTTATCTTGTTTTGTATAGTCCATTAAAGCTTTGTACTTTTCTTTACATATGGCACATACAATTCTTTATAATTTTCTTTTAAATGTCATAGTTTGAAACCACCTTTGCAGAAATGACGACAGAGACTGAGGCGGGATGCTTCTCACCTCACAGGTGGTGCTCCTTGCTCATTCCAGGGCATAGGCCAAGCTAACTACGGAAGAAATTTAGTTTATAGTTTAACTTTGAACTAAGGATGATAATAGTCCCTCCCTAAAACTGATCCCCTCCTTGTCTGGAACTGAAGTCACCTTTGTAAAACTAATGAAAGGCCACAAGATTATTATTATTGGAGGAGCCTGAATTCTGCTCAAATATAGGCATACTTTCTATAATCCCTTACTGCCCAGTACTCATGTGGCCAGAGATCACAAGATTTAAGACTTCCCCAATTGCTCCCATAGATAAAACATCACTATTGTAGAACATACTATTGGGTTTTTGAAATGTTTTTTCACTTTTGTATTCTGGCAACTGACTGACCCTATCCAGCCAGTGACTCAGGACTCAACCAGTGTGTCCTGTGCCCCCCCAACCCGTCCCACCCAAAGGAGGACTCCACACCAGGATCATTTTCCATACCCCTGTGATTTCATCCCAAATCAATCAGCGGCACCCATTCCCTATTCCCCTGCACACCAAATTATCCGTAAAAACCCTAGCCCCTTATTAGAGAGACTGATTTGAGTGTTAACTCCAGTCCTTCTGCTTGGCAGCCTTGCATTAATTAAGCTCTTTAACTGCAATAGCAGGACCTCAGTAAAGTGTTTTTTTCTGTGTCCTCCCACCCTTTTTTTGTGGCTATGTTAAATGGGATTTCTTCTCTTTTTATTAAACTAGTGGTTACCACAATAAAGAAATCCCCTAATTATGGTGAATTCACTATAAACCTAATCACTTTGATAAACTCACATAGGCTAATAAACAGATTTCTTAGGATTTTTAGACATGCAATGCTTTCTGCAAATAATCAGTTTTCTCTCACCCCTTAATGTATCATTCTATTGTCGCAAAGTGAATCCAGTTGCCATTATTCGTGTATTAGAGTGCTAGGCTGGAGAGGCAGGAAACGTGCATGTTACTTTCAGTTCCTCAACTGAGGAAGCCGCTGATGAAGCACCTTCCCTTCATGGATCAAGCACCATGCTAGACACTTCATATCGGCCATCTTGCCCAAGGCTGAGAACAAGCCTACCAAGTATACAATTATTAAATATCAGTGTTGAGGAAACTGAAGTTTATCAGATGTAGACTGCTCATGTTAGGCCCCAAGAAGCAATAAGAAATGGAACACTGAGGGGCCTAACTATGGGGGTCTGTGGATGAAAGGCTGTGGGTCTGTGGCTCTGGGCTCCTGTGACCTGGCAGGTTTATCTCTACCCAGGAGCTGCATTGACCATGAACTTTGGCCGGTGATCTATGAGGAACTAGGGAAGGATCTCAGAGCTGAATCCGCTCGCTTACATCTGTACCTTGTGCATATGCTTCACATTTCCTGTTTCTGGGTCGTAGTAATCTATGTGAAAATAATCCTGAAGGTAGTCTATGTTCTTGTTTCCACCTGCCCTCCAACCATCAGCTCTTTGAGGTTAAGTAATTTATCTCAGATCTAAGAAATAGCAAACGATGGAGTAAGTGGCTTCCTTCCTGACCAGTGGTCTTTCCATTGTACCAATGATGTCCTCATCTGAATGTAAGTCAGATAAGATGATCCCATTTTGAGAGGCTGACTGTTCTTGAATATGCATTATACAAATCTTGTCTCTTCTTCAAGACTGCAAATCTCAGAGGCTATACTTTCCACATCCTTGAATTGCTCATATTGCTTTGCACATAACCAGTATTCAATAAATATTTGTTGATGCAGAATGAATGAATGACGCAAAGACAACAGTCTTAATGCTTTTCCTACAAGAGAGACTTTCAATGCTAGAATACAAGCTCATGTGGTACCTCCTAAAAATCTCATCATTTCACATTTCAAATGTAGAATCTTCTATAAAGACTGCATTTGTCATGAGCCTTTTCACAAGAAGATGTTTAGTATCAGGTCAGCTTGTTTTCATCTTGTTTTCAAAGAATTGGGGTTAGGAAAGCAGGAAACTAGGAAGGATCAAGGTGGGAACAGTGGTAGGGAGGCTTTTCTCTGACAAAGTTGTTTGGGTTATTTTTATCTTTCTACTTCTGTTACAGCAACAATATGAGAAAACTGTTCAAATTTAATAGAGTCTGTCCAAACCCAATTTTGAACAAATGACAAACTATGGTGCACATGTGTTAACATTTATGTTTGGGTATGCAATGGGAAACTAAGTCTTACGTTCTCGTCTTTAAACATACAATTTTTTTATTATTATTATTATACTTTAAGTTCTAGGTTACATGTGCATAACGTGCAGGTTTGTTACATATGTATACTTGTGCCATGTTGG